>NC_048907.1:12994780-13146241 GCF_011077185.1 Oxyura jamaicensis | reverse complement strand
AAAAGAAAAGAAAACTAGCAGAAAGGAAAACTAGCAGGAAAGAAATTATAGTCTATCAACAGTTGCCATTCTGATATAAACTGGACTCCAGACAAGTTCGAGCTTGTCACTGAAAAACTGGCAATAGCAATAACTGTATTTTTCAGATGAACAGGATAAGGCAAGACTAATTTTTATCTGAAAATTGGAAAGAAAACAGCATTCTTTGTTTTATTATCTCAGACTATCCTATTATAATATTTGCCTTTTCTCATGCTTGCCTGCATTTGGTTTTCTCCAAGAAAATAAAAAAATCTGCTGCAGATGTTAAGGTAATGAGAGGCTAAGAAAAGATGGTAGTGGAAAGAATATCCTACCATCTGTCCACTGTGGACTTTTTAATACATATCCCCCAGTTTGGAGCTAGGATACTTTGATCCAGGAAAGGTCGGAGTTGTAATTCAAAGTTATCCCTGACTGTGGAAAAAAATAGCAGATGCTCTGCTGATAAGTGATAGAAGGATCTTGGAGAACATAATCAGAGCAGGAACCACAGTTGGTTTAAGTAGGATGTCATTCGCTTTATAATGAAACAGCAACCAAACCAGTGAGTTTCAAATACCACAATTTAAATGGGGACAAAATCACCCGGTATGGGTTCCATGGTCCAGAAAATATTTGATTTGTTTTATCCCTTGCTTATGTTATGGTTTCACATCTAGTATAAACACAATTTTATTTTTTATTTTTTTGGCTCTTGATGAGACCTGTCAGATTACTCTGCTTGCCCCACTGTCTGCATGACACTAAGGTGGGCAAATCCATTCAGGGTAGGGTTAATCTGGCTAATATGTAACAAACCATTTTAGTCATAAAACTTGCTTATCTTAAAATATTGCCCCTTATTATCCTCTTATTTTTATTTTTTATTTTTTCCCGAGCAAAGTCAATAGCTCTGATTTCCTAAAGGATGAAAATGAAGTGTCCATTATGTCTGAGAAATGACGACACTTCTACTACATGATGCTATGGGATTATTACAATTTGCTGCCCACTATTAGTGAACTGTCATTCAGATTGTGAACCTCTATTGTAAACAGCCTTTCAAACTAAGAAAACTGCCTGTGTCCAAATCATACACTACATCCTGGTTTTGCACTATAAATGATGATCAATGCTCTGCAGCCAGCCCCCACTCCATTCCCTTGCAGCCTTTCAATTTCTGTCAAGTTCTAAATGTAAGATCACAGAAGATGAGGAAGGTCTATAGTCACTAAAATGATGTTGACTTTATATCCTCATTTCAGCCTTTCTTATGTCAGTTTTCTAAAGGAGTTCAAGAGACAATGCTGACCTTAATTTGAGAGGTCTTTAAAATACTCTGGGATGAGTGAGAGAGCTCCAATCACTTTTATAGCACCTTGATCATGTGAGATATACTGCACTGGTACCAAACCAGCAAAGTCTGTAAGCATGCAAGTCCACTTCTCTAGATGGGCAGTTCATCTGTTAGGTAGATGTGGGGCCAAGTAGTAGATCCAAGTGATTGAAAAAGGGACGACAGCACAGAGACAGAGAAATGCTTGCATTACCATGGCAACAGCAGAATAGCAATTATGTGAAATATCATAGACAGAAAAAAAATATATATTACTTATTTTCACCTGGCTTCTCATATCCTATGGCTTGTTTTGTTTATTTTATTTAGCTCTAGGTATTACACACAAGGTCTGAATCGCTCTCTCCCCTTTGCCTAGCAATTCAATGAGAGAATTCATCAAACACCTCTTGAATCATGCAGGGGGAGATGGAGGATACAAAAGGAAAGGAAAAGAAATGTAAACTTCATATAAAAATAGGAGGAAAGAATGGGAAAAAAATGAACAAAGATGGGAAACTTCCCGTACTGCATGCATGATGGCCTTCTGGGGAGAGGACCTGGAAGTAAAGGCCTTAACTGGTCCTTCCACCTGCAGTTACTTGAACACAGATGATATCCATGCAGCACCACTTTTCTCACTGGTTGCTTTGATAGGCTAGTTTTCAAAGTCTGGTCTGGTCTGAAGGGTTTCAATATCCATTTTTATCCAACTCTCTGTGCAGTTCAGTCAGAGGATGCTACATGTCCAGGCTGGGTTCTGCTGGCAGACCACAACACAGGCTAATGCAGCCTGATGTACAGCAACCCAATCCAAGCCCCATGATCAAGCCTATGTGCTATTTTCTAAGCTGTCAAATTGTCTGATGCATCGCTGGATGTAATCTGCTTCAGCTGCTTGAAGAACTTTCACCAGCTCCTTTCTGTAGCTCCTCCACGGCACTGGGATGTGAAAGGAGCCTCACAAATCCCTCTCCATACTGCCAGGTGGCCTCAAACTAAGTGGTCTTGGTGATGCTGCATCTGAGGACAGCTATCTGTAAACACAATTTCTGTGACAGTCTCTTAGAGAAATGGGAAGCAAAGGATACTAAATAGGATTTCAGTGGACGAAAATAAATATATATATATATTTAATTCTGATGACAGTCTCCAAGGTGGATAACAGTACATTCAACAGGATCAGGATCAGAAGGACAACAATATAACAATGCTGGTTGTTGTGGGTAGGGGTTCCTTCCTTAAAACATTGGGGTAAAAAAAAAAAAAAAGAAAAAAAGGAATGAGGTAGAAGGACAAGGAGGAACTCCTGGTCCAGATTTTCACAGCACAAAGACAGTACAATGTCTTGGAAAAAAATCATGAAATTAATTAACCAATTAATCACTGGTTATGATGAACCTAGCACTGCATTGTCTTCTGCAGTCATTGATAGCCAGAATGTTTTCTTAAATGAAGAATAACACAGGGTATTGCAGCTATGCAGCAAAAGCTGCAGTCAAAAGAATAAAAGAAGTTTCCAAACAAAACTTCCACAGAGAGTGGAAGGAACTCCATTTTGCTTGACTATTCCATCTCTTCCTTGGTTGAATCTCTACCTGTGTATGAGAAAAAAGATTAACTTCTAGTAAGTAGTATTTGTTGAGGGTAGTAAATGATGAATTGTGGTAGCACATGTTGTTGTAAGGATACAGAACAGAGCTTATGCTCATAAACGTCACCGTGCAATGCCCCAAAGCGCAAGGACAGGAATGGCACAAGCATATATTCTGTTTTATGGGGTGCTTTTTCTCATGTTGATGTTAGTATTAACATAGTGGAGGCAGCCAATATATTATTGATTATCAATCAGTGCATGTACAGACAGAAAAATAATGAGCTACTGAGCTACTGTGTGGCTTTTCAAAGTCTATGACTAGATGCAGTGACACAGAGCTGGGACCTGTCAGACCTGTCAGCATGAGATTCCCAGAGTCACCAGAAAAAAAAAAAAAAAAAAAAAAAAAAAAACCAACTACATTGCCTGTCCTGGGGGTGCCCTTCAGCAGCAGTGCCTCCATGGGCTGGCCTGCTCATGGCAGCGTGTACTAGGATGTTCCATGCTCTGCCCAGTGCAAACTTTGACTCATTCCAAACCTAGCAGTTAATTTTGACAATATTTTTTAATTCAATGTAATTTTGAATAATTTAGAAAAATAAAATAATATTTTTTGTGTGTCATTCTAAATGAATTCTTTCACTTCTCCTAATGTTTTTACTAGCTTTCAATTTTTCCCGAATGTTGCCAGATTGCTTGCACTGGATCTGGCCTTTTACCAAGAGCAAGACAGGTTAACACTACTCTGAATAGTGGTAAAAATGATGCACTGTACTGAATCACACAGGTACTTCGATACAGCACATGGATGCCAAAATATAATCACCAATTATAGCTCTCTTGACCAACGATTTACAACATTATGAAAGTTTTGACAGGACGTGGAGACACGCAATCAACATTAGAAGGCTTCATTGTACACCCATACTCAAAAGCATCCCTCTAGAAAAATATGTAAGAGAGAGATTACCTATTGTGGTTTTGGACTGATGTAGGGGGAAAGTAATGGCCCCATATGCCAGCACTGACTTTTAAAATTGTTGAGGATTACAGTTTTCTCTAGCAAAGTCAAGTGGATTTATAATGGAACAAAATAGCTGTGAAACAGTCTAATAAAGAGGTTTTTGCAATAGACAGTGCCTTAACTTAACTTCAACACTTCTTTAACTGAAAAGAGCCTGTTACAGTTAGGCAGATTCCAATGCATCATCAAAATTGCTGATAACAGCTAGTTTGAGCATGAAAAATTATCTCTGTTATAATTCCATAAATCAGTATATCTTACTGTACTAGAAGAGGCTTGCAATCCCTATAAATGGAACTAAAAGAGTGCCACTTTCTAGGTGGAGGTAAAGTTGTGAGGGAAATACTTTAACCATCAACATCGCCAAACAACAATGCAGCACTGCAGAGAGGGAAAGAAAAGGAAGAAAGGAAGAGGAGAGGAAAAAAAAAAAAAAAAAAAAAAAAAAAAAAGATATTTTGCTGTCTTGATGAATATTTGTCATTAAACCAGCTATCCAGCAGGTTGACCTACATCTATTATTGTCATTCCTTGCTAAAGAAAAAAACTCGCAAGCTTTTGAATAACAACATATGAAGTCTACATCCAATTCGAATGGAAAAGATTACAAAACCAAACCTGTTCAAAACATTCAAACCATATTTATCCACTTCCATCATTCTTTCCATATTCAGTTCATTTTTTTTCTTGCCAAAACAAAACTGTTATGCAAGTTTTTATGCCTCATTTTGCATGTTCCTTCAAATACACTTCTATTAATTAGTTTCCCTCTACCTTCCAAATTTAGCTGATGTCACTTCACTT
This sequence comes from Oxyura jamaicensis, assembly GCF_011077185.1. Lineage (NCBI taxonomy): Eukaryota > Metazoa > Chordata > Aves > Anseriformes > Anatidae > Oxyura > Oxyura jamaicensis. Next base: position 13,141,459 of record NC_048907.1, on the reverse strand, counting down.
TTTTAGCCCCAAACACTTTTTGCAGTCTGCTGTTATTCATTTTTTAATATTGGTTCCTACTTGAAATTTACAAACAATCCATTTGGCTAGAAATAACATGCATTTTTAAACAACAGCTTGGAAATTAGTCCATCCATAGGGACCACGAAGGAAGCGCTGAGGCACTTGCAAGGCCCAGGCAGCAGGTTCTACATGGCTGCAGTCAGGATCTGTCTCCTCAGACATCCTTTTGAGTCGCTACCAGTCACCCAATATTGCCAGTTTTTTCCCTATGTAATAGTTGTTTTCAGCCCTTGGAGATGAACACCAAAAGCACTAAACAAATGACATTAATTAGCAATAAGCCTAGGTGGATATAGCTGAGAAGAACGGAAAAGAGCTGCCAATACATTTATAAGTGTTTTCAGTTCAATTTGGCTTATATAATTCAGAAAATGAAAAGCTTCACTCTGAAATTATATAAGCTTATAAAAAAGACATAGCTTGTGGTTCAGGTTAGGACTGCCTCTGCCAGAAGTCAGAGGTCCTAAGAAATCTCTTAGAAAATTCATGCCTTGGGCTGACACTGTCAATGTGTTCTTTCTCAGATATCCATCCTGTTTCTGTGAGGCAGGAGGTCAGATGGGTGTCTACAAAGAACATACAATATTTTGTGTCTCTTTGAACAGGAGCTGGAGACTATACTAATAGCACATAAATGAACTTATTGCAAATCCTCCCGCTTTGAGTGTAACCTGAGTAACTTTCTTCCTGCCAAAACAAGAATGCGAAGAAAAGACATGAAGTCTTTGAACGCTTTCACTTCCTTATAGTGCAAAGGGTTATAATATATTGAGTTTTAGGGGCAAAAGCATAAGTCATTGGTATTTCTGCTCTGTTTGGAACTGGGGCTACTGGAGATAATACATCCTGAATCAGACTGAATCCTGATTTGGATTTGAAAGTCCGATTTTCAGTAGAGTCCTTATACAAACACAAGATTATGTTCACTAAAGTGCTAACATAATCAGCATAAAGATCTTGGCTGGTCCTGTGTTGGTAAGCAGCTACACTGCAATCACAGACTAGTCAATGTTTCCTCTCTGCTTGCTTAATTTTTGTAGACATTGCCATGCTTCCTGGAGAACAGCAATGTGTTTTTAGTGCTTCAGGCAATATTTGATTCCCTGTTTGTTGTGGGAAAATTAGTTATCTCCTCATGAAGGAGAAAGACATGAGTCACTGTGTGGACCTAAGAAATTAATTTTGTCTCCCCATCAGAGACTGTTCAGACTGCTATTCCCAGTGAAATTATGACTTGTTGTAGCCTCTATCCCAATTAGTCCAGATTTCAATTGCCATTAAAGAGTATGAGAGTTTGTTTACAAAAGGAAAATATTTGGGTTTAAGATTCAAGTATGATCCTACACTAATGCCGCAGGGACATCACAAGGCCCTGCTGTTAGTCTGTTCTTGGCCATGAGGTCACAAGGCTCCGCTGTGACACCGTGCTGGGCCATGGGGTTACAACAAGTGCTGTGACAAGGCCCTACTATGACGTTGTTCTGGGCCGTGGGTTCACAAGGCCCTACTATGACTGTGCTGGACCATGAGGTTACAGTGCTGCACTGTGACATTACATTGGGCTGTGAGGTCACAAGGCCCCGCTGTGACACTGTGGCAGGCTGTGAGGTGACAAAGCCCTTCTGTGACTCTGATCTGGTCAATGAGGTTACAACACTGTGCTGTGCCAGGCAGCGAAACCACAAGGCTCTTCTGTGATGCTGTGCCAAGCTGGGACATCACAAGGCCCCGCTGTGACCGTGTGCTGGGCCATGAGGGTACAACTCCATTGTGTGAAGCTGTGCTGGGATGTGAGTTCACAAGGCCCTGTTACGACTATGTTCTGGGCCATGATGTTACAAAAGCCATGCTGTGACACCATGCCGGGACATGAGGACACAAGGCCCCATGGTTACACTGTGCTGGGCTGTGAGGTCACAAGGCCCTGCTCTGATTCTCTGCTAGGCCATGATATTACAAACGTTACTCATATCTCTTCAGTGCCACATTCAGAAAGAATGTGGTTAAACTCAATCAACTTCACCTCTGACAGTAAATAATATAAAGCCAACAACCCGTGATTAATAAATATCTGCAAATATATTTATCTGTGGGGTTTACTGAGCTATTTATAATGGAGATGAAAATCTGCAGAAAAAAAAAAAAATAAAAAGTGGTGCAATGGAAACAATTTCCTAAAATCAAGACCTCTTAATAGAAGAAATCAGGACTCCAACCTGCTATATATCTTTCCAGGGATCTCAAAGCACTTCAGAGAGGATGATGGTAGTTTCATAAAGGAGCACCTATAGTGTGGAGGGCCAAAGAGACTTGCCCTAAGATTGAGGCCAGATTGGCTTCTTGTCTTAATATCAAAATATATATTTTTACTAATAAAGCAAGACAACAAATGAAACCCTAACTCCTTAAATACTAGTTAAGGAGGCTATCACCCATGAGTAAGTGCCTGATTTTATTTTTAACAGCATTATATTGTATAAGACACAGAAACAATAGAATCTGTATTATAACAGATCCATAATAATAATATTTTATAGTCTCCTGATGTAGAAGAAATCTTTTGGATTTGAGATCATTAGCAGCCCAGCAATTGCAGCGCTTGAGCTGAAATGTAATATCTACCTGGCATTACGGGTACAAATGTCATGTACAATGAAGATTTAAGGATAGAAGACATTCGTTCTGTTGAAGACAACAGATTACTTACAATCACAAAGAAAACTAGATCAGTTCCTACAGTAACAAAGCACCCTAGATCACAGCAACAAAATGTCTGAAATTTCAGACAAACGGTGCATTTCAGATCTTTTCGGTAGGTAGTCAGGTACTCAGCAAGTGCATCCACACCCACAGGCTGCACAGAGGGGATGAGGGTCAATAAAATAAAATAAAATAAAATATATAAAAAAAAAAGGTGAAGGAGAAAAAAAGGGGGGGAAGCCAACTTTGTGAAGTTTTAGTAGAAATAACAATTTTATATAATTCAGAACTGTAAGATTATAAATTAGAGTCTGTGTAAAGATATGGGCATTTACCTAGAGTAAAGCACCAGCTTTCTGTTTCATTTGCAGTACAGAGTATATACATTTGGGCAGGAAATGAACATTCTATGAACATTCATCATAATTTGTCTAATTTGGCTTTATAATGTTAGCCACTGCAAAACAGCACTCAATACACAAATTAAAATGTGTAATTGAAGCTGCAATGGTCATTTTGGGAAAGTACAACATTAAAGTGCTCAAAATGTCAAGGGAAGCCAAGACACTTGAATGAGAAGCTGGTTGAGGGAAAGGAATGTCGTGTTCTACTCTACACTGGTGCAGGCCTCGCCTCAAGTACTGTGTTTCCATTTTGGGCTCCGCAGTATAAAAAGGCCATAAAACTGTTACACAGCATCCGAAGGAGGGCTATGAAGATGGTGAAAAGTCTAGAGGGCAAGACATATGAGGAGTGGCGGAGGTTCCTTTGATCCTTTGATTGTTCAGCCCAGAGCAGAGCAGGCTGGGGGTGGGGGGCTCATGGCAGCCTGCAGCTCCCTCACGAGGGGAGCAGAGGGGCAGGCACTGAGCTCTGCTCTCTGGGGACAGCGACAGGACCCAAGGGGACGGCATGGAGCTGGGACAGGGGAGGGACAGGCTGGGGGTAAGGGAAAGGTTCTGCACCCAGAGGGTGGCTGGGAACTGGGACAGGCTCCTCAGGGAGGTGGTCACGGCCCTGAGCCTGCTGGGGTTCAAGAAGTGTTTGGACAACCCTCTCAGACACAGGGTCTTGTTTTTGGGTGGTCTTGTGCAGACCCAGGAGTTGGACTTGATGATGATCCTTGTGGGTCCCTTCCAACTACCCAGGAGTTGGACTTGATGATGATTCTTGTGGGTCCCTTCCAACTCAGGATATCATATGATTCTTCAAGAAAGCGAAGCCTTAAAGTTTTAGGAGGTTGAGGGGGTACATGGTAACTACATAAACATATCTTCATGTGCATGTATGTTGGGCCTCAAGATGTTTGGAAACCCAATTCTAAACAACAACTTCAGCTGCCATTACCAGTAATACTGAAGTCATAGCAAATTCAAAAGCGATTTTGATTTTCTGTTCTCATGTGACACCAGATAGCTCTGGGATAAATTACTTTCAGGTGCTTTAAATGTAATTTAAAACATACTGCTCGTGATAAACAAAACATTATTGTTTATGAATGTTTTATGATTTTCTGGAAAAATACATCTTTGCTCAGATGATAGCAAAAAGGAAAGAAAGAATTAAAAAAAATCTGGAATAGTAATACTTGCCAGGTTACTGGCATTAGGTCACAAGATTGCAACAACCATTGTTTCTTAACACTCTACAGTACAGTTAAGAAGATGACAACAATCTAAAATATCTTCAACAAAAAAAATATTCTGTTTTATTAAAATATTAATAACTGAAACTTACTTCCCAAAATGGATTAAATGTGATTTGCATATTGGCTAAAACCTGCAGTAGCTGGGAATATAGAAAGAACAAATAAGCAGAGAAATTAGACTTACCAAATTTTGTACCACTGTATTCACCTCAATGAAGATACTAATAGCACAGGTTAGTATTTTATGGTTAGTTAAATTTATTTCCAGTCAAGGTTACAACCTGGGCTACCAACCTGACTGGGCTCTGCGAGCAGACAAAGAAGAAGATGGTTTATTTGTGCATGTGCTAAATGGGTGGCCCAGGACTGGAGGAGTCCTTGCAGTGTCCTAACAGTGTCCCACTCGTCACTGTGCAGAAACCTCTGGAGGCCGAAACAGGACCCTGATAGCTGCAGCTTTGTGAGGACTATAACCAAGATCCTCTTTTCTTTGCAGCATTTGTATGGTTTAACCCCAGACATGCACACCCTGACATCAGCTCAGTGTGACCCTGGATGTGAAGCCACATCCCATCATGTGAGAAAAAAGACCTGAAAAAGGAGTGGAAAGGGTTGGAGCATCACAGCTTCTACATGGAATACAATGTCTCAAGTCTCACCGAGACACCTAGCTGCACCTTGTTCCCTTTTCCAGAAGCTTTTCTAAGACATATATTTATGAAAGCAGAAAAAATAAAAGAAAATGTCTCTGTGAACTAAGGGAGAATGATCCAGTCTGCTGCCTTACGTATCTGAATTACCTCCTTTGTGGAAAGGTGCTTTGGCATCCCTGGCTTCTAGTATCAACCAGTTCCTTGGGACAGAGAGTTCATTTAAATTTGATTTTGTTCATGCACACACACAAATGTTAACGTTTTTTTTAGAACATAGATAAAGATAACTCATTTGTCAGTCCCCCAAGGTACACCCAGGTAGTCTGCTTCTTTCTTCAAGCTTTCTAACAGCACAGAAGAATCACATAGCCTTAGTTTATAACTTGAAAATAAAATCAATTTCTCTTTTCTTGTATTCTTAAATTGTCATTTGACTCCTAAAATCAGTCTCTAAAAGCATTATCTGTCCTCCTCTGCTTAAAGTTAGAAAAGCATTAGATCTCAATAGAAAAATTCAAATTTTCAAAGCATTACTAAAATATGTGAAAGACTATCAGCAAGTAAGAATAAGATTTTAAACATTTTCCTATGAAAGCAAATTCTACTTTATCAGGAGTGAAGCTGCAGTGAAACACAAGTTTGCCCTGAGAAGCAGCACTGCCCCAGAGCAGCTCTGGAGTTGATTTGGGGGAAAACCACAAGGTATTTGGTTCTTTTGTTTGGGGAAGCAGAAGCCAGGGCCCTCCTGCTCTGCCCTTGTCCAGGGCAGGCAAAAGGGACGCTTTCAGTGTCTCCCTGCACCCTCCCCAGGTAGGCTACACCTGGGGCAGAGGAGACAGTGAAACAGGGGAAGGTAATAAAATGTCTGGTCATATCACTTCCCAGAAGAACACCCTTGCTTTTCTTAACAGGGAGCACCAGTACCAGTGCCAAGGAGGATAACAGCATAACACAGCACCATTTATTCTTGGCTCCTTAAAAGAGAATGCAGGAAACTCATTTGATTACAGGAAGCTCTGCACTTTATTGCACTTGATTTCTTTCTTATTCATGAATCACTGAATAAATTCAACTTCCCAATATCATCAGAACAATCCCAAGAACGCTTCAGAACTAAAGCAGTCGCGTGATGTAGCTGAGATATATGTTTAGCAGCCACAACGTTGTGCTGACAGAGATTGAGTATAGACATGCCCTTTAAAGCCTGAAGGGAGGAGAAGCACCGATGTTTCTGTTTATGAAATTAAAAGGTCCAAACAGCGTAGCACACTGAGACATCAGGCTATTAGCAGGAGCCCTGCTGGCAGCCCATTTAGGAGAAAAATAAATAAATAAATAGAAAACAACACAAAACTATGACAGTTGATTAGGTTGAGGGTTTTCCTTTTTTATTTTCCTTTTCAAAGTATATAGAAAAGTCAGCAATCTATTTCAGTGGTTGCTTTCTCCAAGTCTAAACATTATATACAGTCCCGTATGTCTGTGGTTGGCCAACAGCTCAGACCAAATACCCAAAAGATGTAAATGACACTGCTCCCTGCTCATGGGGCCAGCGTAGGACCTGACCATAAACAGCTTGGTGGCAATGGGCAGACAGATGGCTGCATGGGTAACCAATTGCTTGATAGGTAGTTCTCCAACAAACTAGGCTAAAATTCTGACATTCATATTCATTTTATGGGACCTGATGAGGTTTTTTTCTTTTTCAAAATAATTGACCTGTTTATTAGTAGATTTTTTTCTCGAGTCATGACCAGAATTTGGGGAAAATGCTTTATGGTGAAATACCAAAAAGAAAATACACAAAACTGATCACCAGATGTCACTGTCTCATCATTCCAATATGGCCCAAAAATATAAATCTGTCAGCAGAAAACAAATGAACAGGCACACAACCAAGAGAGAGGAGAAAAACTGGAATATGAAGAAGAGACAGGCGTTTTTTTTCCTGTCCTTGGTAGATGTCATTCACTACCTTATGGTTTTAGAAACTTAGGGCTGTCAGTGGCACTGGTGGTCTTTACTGTCAAGATAACCAGCGTGGCTGGCTTCTCAGTAGCTTCTTCAATTGCATGCCTTTTAGAAAATAAACAAACAAAAACATTTTATAAATATATATAGAGAGAGTTAGAGGTCTCCTCAAGGACTGCTAATATTGAAGGAACTTCATCAGGACAGATGGTTATGCTGTCACCTTGTCCTGGGGCACACTGTGGTTCACATCACAGGCTTTTTGGGGCAAGGGCTGAGCTCTCTGGGGTTTTGAACACTAGTGCCTTCCATGAGAGGAACATTTTATGTGGCAGAATTGAAGCCCCAGGTATGTGACTTAGATATCTTAGGTATTCTTTCCACTGTTTTGGAAGGTGTTGTATAATGCTTTCAAAGACACAGGGCATAGGATAACTGGGACTATTAGCTTTAATTCGGCAGCCTAGAAAGTTGAGTGGACGTCTATCTGTACTTGCTTTTATCTTAGCTAATGTGGTCAAATTCACACTGCGAATTTCTAAAGTATCTATTCAGGCAGCATGTTCTTTGGGGGAAGGAAATGGTTCTTCCCATTATTTAAGAGCAGCATGCTCAAAACCCCTTCCCACCTGTCCCACAAATGAAATGACTCACTTTATTTGAGCTAAGAATATGTCTTCTACACAACTGCTATACCAGGCAGGGGGCTCTTTATGCTAAGTGCTTTGCAAACACAGGGTAAAGACACTCACTCTGATCAGTGCCTTGGAACCTGAACACAAAAGGCAAAGAAAAAGGATTTTTAATATTTTTAAAAGAATGAAGGAATACAGAGCAGGAAGGATAGTGGTCACATTTCCAAAAGTGATCATCAATTAACACATCTTTCCTGTTTCCAATTATTTTAAAGTGTCTGTCCTTTAGCAATCTCACCAAGATCATATAGTTCCTCCTCATTAAAACTGACAAGTTTTAATGGGAATTCCAAGTCCCATAATATGCCATCTACTTTTAATACAGTCTTTTATATTTGAAAATCTAAAATGATTTAAACTAAAGCCAAAGATTTAATGTCCATTTAAAAAGTGGGGTTTCTGAGACTTCCAACCAATTTGCCTACCATGACCTAGAAGATCAAGGGCAGAGCTGGGGACTGAATCCAGTTTTCCTGGCTCTGCATCTACTGTTCTACTCAGACCAGCCTCACTGATGAGTCATAACTTTATCTACCAGAATAAGATTGAAATTTTATGGACTTGTAAGGAAGTCTTTGGACACTGTTCTTCCGTAAAGATGGTAGGTGGCTGTAATACGCTAAACTGCTGAATATCTCCATGTAAAAACTGCATCTTAAAGCTTAGGATACCTATTAGATGTTATCTAATTACAAATACTTTTTTACACTTTAAAGGACAAGAGGTATCATAAAGAGAGAACAAATATTGTAATGTCTCTGCATATGTGCTGTCAAAAGGGTGAAACAAAAGCCTCTCAAGTTCATCCTGATGCACAGAAGCCTAACCAGCATGATGATAAGAGAAATAGTGCACCTCTAAATGAGCAAAAATATCGTGTACATTTTACCAGTGTTACAATGCATGTGCCTGCCTTACCAGTCAATCTCCATCAATGTCCTTCTCACACTCCTGGGTCTGCATTAGAGAAGCTGTTGCTCTAAGAGAAACTGCATACATGTGAAGGGAGTCAGACTTGATAGCTTATGGTTGGGAACTCCCAGCTTGGCTTGATATAGGGTTAAGTGCTCTTAAACATGCCAAGATGTAGTACTGAGGACTGCTGCCTTTATCCATTTTCAGCTGACACTTTAAAAATTGCTTTAGTTCACTATCCAATTGACAGATATATTTCTATGTAACTAACTCAGAGACAGATAGATGGGGATGTTGCTTAGTGTTGCTTAGTCACTCAGTATGAGCTTGTCCATGTTTTTTTGTTTTTTTTTTTTTTTTTTTTTTCCCGGCTTTTTTTTTTCTACTTCCTATTCCAAAAGAAAAAAAAATGGTGCTGTATCAAAAGGGATTTTATATGTTTTTACATAGCAAAATATTGGTTAGAGTGGATCTGTGTGATGTTGTCATTCCAATTTTTCAACTTGATCATAGATTTTCAGGACAAAAAATCTTCCATTTACTATAGGAAGTCTTGCCTCAATAATGATTACAGCACCAATAATGATTACAGCACAACTTTGGAGTTAGGTATTACATTTTTTTTGCATAGCTTAAGAGTTAGCATTAGTCCTGAATGTTTTCTTAGTGTATCTCTGTGAAATGTCTGCTGTCACTAATAAATGGTTGCAAGTTAAGTTTTCTTGCTTAGGACAAGCACTTTTATAACAGTAACTTGCACTTCTGTGAAGGTACCGTATGTTTCTACAATTCAGAGGCACTTGGATTGACTCAGAGTAGACATTAAAAAGCTGCGAAGGAACTTAGATTGCCTATTAATTTATGTTTTTCTGGAACAAAGTAAAAGCTCTCTAGCTTGTAACTGTTACAGAAATGCATACAATTATTAAGTGCCTTTTTTTTTTCTTTTTTTTTTTTTTTTAACATGACAGTTTTACCTCCATTAAAGCTCTGGAAAACCATCAATATTTGCCAAATGGAAAAGACTGAAATGCTAGAGAGAAATATGTTGAGCAATTTGATAAATTATGAGGGGAGAAAAGCCACGAAGCTTTTCTGATTATAATTTTACATTCAGTTCTCATAGTAACACCTAGAAATTTCAATCAAGTTACAAACCCAGCCTGATAGGCATTGCACAATAATATAGCAAGTGACATCTCCTGTCCCAAAGAGATCAGCATATTAATATCATCTGATTTAGAAGATGCAGTAATTACATTAAGTGTGAAATTTGCCCTTAATGCAGCTGAGACCTTTGCATTGATATCCAAAGAATGAAATTCAGTTCTGGTATTTAGTTACACATTCTCTGTCAAATGCCTTTGAGAAGTGTGGATATTAATGGTGTATCCCAGCATCATTTCAGATGACCTATCTTGTTTTCAAACAAAAAGCAAATGAAGTAACTTTTATTGGAAAAAATAAAATACTGTAAATTGTAGAATCACATGCAGGAAATGCATGCAACATTTCATTTACAAGTCTGCTAGTACAGTACCTAAAGCCCTTTGTGTAACGAGCAGAGATGTCAGCCTCAGGCTTTTCAGGGACCTACACACAGACTCCAGCCTTGGCACCTCCTACCCAACTCTTTGAAAGTTCAGGGAACCACCTGCTCCCAAAGTTGTTTATGAGAGTATAGGTTTTGAATGGCTTGGAGTAGAGAGAAGATGTGATGGCAACCCCAGTTCAGTATGGGTAAGTCCTTGCTTCAGCAGCACTTCAGAACTTGATGAAATACTTCACTGTCTTGGGATCAAAAGTAAAACGCAAGGCAGAAGGGATCATTCTGCATCAAAAGGTCAGATTCTCTCCTGTCACAAGAACCATGCCCCTGAGTCCTCTCCACTGTGGCACTGTGTTCTATCTGAAGAAAAGTTGGGCTCTTTTCCCTTACTCTGATAGCAGAGCTGCTGCTGCACCTTAGTGCTCTGGCAGATACGAACTTGTTTCTAAACTGCCGGTCTGAAAGCATTAATGACTTGTCTGTAGCCATTCATTCTTGTACCACCATTATCCTTCTCCCTGCCTGCAGTTTCATTTCCATTTAGCAATCATGTTCCTATTCAGACTTCATTCTGTGAGACTGCATGAGACAATCCCTAGTTTCCTCCTGTATGATCAACTCTCCAGTCTCCTAATTTTATTAGTAACCTTTTTCCCCCCCTCCTTTTCTGATTCTAGGTTGTCTTTCTTGAATGCAAATGTAGAATTGCAAAGATATTTCAGATGAGACCATATCAGTGCTTTGTTCAGTGCTTTTACACTTCCCCACTCTAATGAAAATTGTCTCTGTTACATATTAAGTGTTTAATATACTTATCCTCCATGGCCTGCATGATCCTGCAAAGTACCAACCTCCTTTTAGAGCAGGAAGGTGGAAATTAGTACTTATAGGAAGATCCAGATGTGGTAATTAGATCAATCCAATGTGCACTGTTTTCACTTCTTTCCTGCTTCACTGAAAATAAATTTCACCTTTAATGAATACACACACACACACACACACACACACACACACATATATATATAAGGAAGGGGAGGGAAAGCATTTGAATGGTGGTATCATTTAAAAGTACTGTGAAGAACATGCGTTAAAATGTCATAATATTTTCTTTAACACCATTAAACATTCTAAGAATTCAGTCAACATAGTCATTGCTATTACATAATTAAAACTCAGAACGAAATAGTATAATTGCTGTTTTATGACCATCATTATATAATGAGTGGTTTTATAGCAATGTCAGCTAACTCTGGATTTGGGTAATTTTAAAAAGTTGTTGATTTTCATAGTACTACTCATGATTTGAACCAGAATACTTCAAAAAAAAAAAAAAAAAAAAATTTTAAAAATAAAATTGTTTTTTTTTTTTTTTTTCTTTTAAAAGATCTGAAGTACAAGGGTTCAATAAAAGTCTAAGAACTCATGAGCTGTAGAGTTTTTAGAGACATAAACAGCGAGCTTCAAGCTGATAAAATAATACAAATGTTCAGCTCAAAGTGATTTTTAATGAAGACGATAAGCCCCAGAAAGGAACAATTTATGGGCAATATATGACTTAACTTAAATCAGCAGTTCAATCATGGAGTCTCTGCCTCCTACACACCAGATTACGTGCTGTGCATCTCAAGATCTGAAGCATAAAAAGCACAACCGAAGGAAGAAAAGGAGAAAAAAAATCTTTATGTGTTTATTGTGCCTCTCAAATATTGGCTCAGTTTGAGAGGCTTTCTGTCCTATAGCTGCCTTTTGTAGCTACTCTGCAACTCAGAGTCTTTCCTTCTAGTTGTCTCCTGTCCCTGTGCTGTGACTACCAAGCACTGTGAAGGCAGTAGAGCACTGCCAGGTCTGCTTTCTTTCTACCGTGTGGGAGTTGATATAGAGCCAGTTAACCCCTCTAGTTTTAGGTCTGTTTTGCTTAAGAATAGTATTAAGAGCTCTGAAATGAACGGTAGCAATTCAGCAATGTATACAGATCCTTAAGACAGCATTTCTGGGCATTGCAACAGAAAACAATAGTGGCATTGTACTTCCACTTTTCCTTAGACCCCATACAATCTGAACTGCACAAATATCCTCCTGTTATACAGCAATCAGTCAGCAGTTGTTGGGTGTCTAGGTAAACTAGAACCAACAAAACAAACTCTGGTAAGCACAAGCAACACCAAGCACAGATCTCATTGCAGGCTATGAATCTGAGAAAGTGGGTAAGTTTTGGAGGGGGTAGCTAGCACAGTTCATCTAGGCTCGGTGGGGTAAAGCTGGCTAAAGCATGTCTACATAAGCACCAGTCAGACCTTTGACTGATGTGCAAATGCATTTTTGGATCATCTCTTTCACTGTCACTTGCCAAAAACAGCATAAGCTATGGTTGCATGAAAATCTCATCTATTCTCGTTTCACATACTATGTGTTTTCCTGATGGTGGTGTTTGGTTTTTCTGTGCCAAGAGGAACAAAACCACAGATACATCAATGAAAAAGAGGTGCACATTACCGAATGTCTTACTGGTGGAAGCTGGACTCAAAAATACTTAAAACATAAGAATATTGTAGTATTGGGATCATCATGATTGTTTCAGAATAATTCTCAAATTTGTTGATATTGTAATAATAATAATAATAAACCACTTTCCATTCTATAGTGAGATACTACTACTAAGAAACATTACACTAAGGGAATCAATGGCAAAATTGTATTCTATGGGTTAACTAAAGCAAATTCCAGTATGCAGTATACAGGTATTGGGGAACAGAGGAGTTGCCTCTTTAACAGCACCCACTTATCTAGAAGGCTGCATGTGTTCTGTTCAAATAAACTGCATAGAGCTTCCTCTATATTCACTTTAAGTGTTCCTAAGAGAATGTTTGCCCTGCGACAGTGGGTGGTAAATGCTTATTTATGACTAAGCTAAAGACACCATCATCTTCAGAACGAGACCTTCACAAGTAAAACAATTTGATTAAGGTTAATGAGTCAATTAATTTTGCACCTGGTATCATGATTAGTGGGTAACATTCTGCACTCTTTGTCCTACAGAAGTAAATAACAACCCTAAACCCAAAACAGAGTCATTTGGGTTAGAAGAAAATACTGTCATCTCTGCACCTCCTGAACTTTAAATCAAATCAAAGCTAATGAAATATTTAGACAATTGTTTTCTCACCAGTATTACAACACTGAATGCTCCACTTGTAGTTTTATTTATTTATTTTTGCCAAAGCATCAACAAAGCTTAGGGCATATGTGTAGTATCTGAAGGTAATGTCATCTTCTGGCCTGGCACCAGAACATTTTCATTGCATTAGCATACATGCAATTTGCCCCATCCACAAGGCTGCATTTGCTAATACAACAGGTTTTAAAGTATTGGTATCAAAACCTTACATTTACAGGACTAACAGAATCAATACAACAGCTTAAATTTGATTCTTATTGAATAAATGTTCCACTTCATGGGTAGGGGAAGCCTTAAGATCTTGCTTCATTTACTCTTTTATTACCTAATGTTACAGTCTTTGATGGATATTCACACGTGAATGAACTTTTGGCCCTTTGGCAAAGAATAACATTAATTTGTATATGCCTCTTGCATTCAATATCTGCATTTATTTGCAACTCTGATGTCTAAAAACACACTCAGAAAAGAGGTCTCAGCAGTTCCTTTATCTAAACTGTGAATCCAATCTGCTGAAAGACATAGTGCAAATGGTATCAGGTGTCATGATCAGCCCTAAATGGAATTCTAGTCAAATTTGCCTGATCTCACTGCCAGTAAAACACTTTCAATCTGGGCTTCCATAGTTAAGCTTGCCTTTCACTATTTTTCATCCATTATAGACAGCTGCCTCTTGGCTATAAGTTATTTCAAAAGGTTATTAAATGTGTAAAGCTTTATATTCATATTTAAAAGGAGATGACTGTTGATGTAAAGATATAACCTTTAATATTTCATCCTATGTTTAGTCAAACTGTATGTCAGCCTACACAACAGGTTAGTTCTCCCCATGCTAATGCTGCTTGCCCATGAAAAGATTTGACAAACAGAAATATTTATCAATCAACAAGCCATTGGATGAGGGGATCGAGTGCACCCTCAGTATGTTTGCAGATGACACCAAGTTAGGTATGTGTGTTGATCTGCTCGAGGGTAGGAAGGCTCTGCAGGAGGATCTGGAGAGGCTGGACCGATGGGCTGAGGCCAACGGTATGAAGTTCAACAAGGCCAAGTGCCGGGTCCTGCACCTGGGGCGCAATAACCCCAAGCAGAGCTACAGGCTGGGAGATGAGTGGTTGGAGAGCTGCCAGGCGGAGAAGGACCTGGGAGTGATGGTTGACAGTCGGGTGAATATGAGCCAGCAGTGTGCTCAGGTGGCCAAGAAGGCCAACAGCATCCTGGCTTGCATAAGAAACAGCGTGGTCAGCAGGTCCAGGGAAGTGATTGTCCCCCTGTACTCGGCTCTTGTTCAGTTTTGGGCCCACAAGAAGGACATGGAGGTGCTTGAGCGAGTCCAGAGAAGGGCTACGAAGCTGGTGAAGGGTCTGGAGAACAAGTCTTACGAGGAGCGGCTGAGGGAGCTGGGCTTGTTCAGCCTGGAGGAGGCTCAGGGGTGACCTTATCGCTCTCTACAGGTACCTCAAGGGAGGCTGTAGCAAGGTGGGGGTTGGTCTGTTCTCCCACGTGCCTGGTGACAGGACGAGGGGGAATGGGCTAAAGTTGCACCAGGGGAGGTTTAGGTTGGATATTAGGAAGAACTTCTTTACTGAACGGGTTGTTAGTCACTGGAATGGGCTGCCCAGGGAAGTGGTGGAGTCCCCATCCCTGGAGGTCTTTAAAAGACGTTTAGATGTAGAGCTTAGGGATATGGTTTAGTGGAGGACTTGTTAGCGTTAGGTCAGAGGTTGGACTCGGTGATCTTGGAGGTCTATTCCAGCCTAGATGATTCAGTGATAATTAATTGCTTCATTAAAAAAAACTCTTTCTCTTAGCACATAATAAATCTGATATGGAGACTCTGATTTCTCTGCCTTGGACTCTCCTTCAACATTTTCTCAGTTTTAGAGCTAGATTTACATCACACAACTTATTACGTGGGAGTTTTTTTATTTGTTTGTTTCTTTTCAAAAGAAAGTTGGGGAAAAAAATAAAAGAGAGCCCCCCCTACTCTTCAAAGCCAATATACTTCCTGGAAAACCCCACAAGACTTCAGTTATTCTATTGATTACACATTTCAGCTTTTCCATGTAAGCTACATTATAAATTATTTGCAATAATAATTCTGACTCAGAGCAAGATGGAGCTCTGGTGCCCCCATTCCATCCCACAGGACCAGGCTGAGTTCTGCAGCTAAAGACAGCACAGAAATACAGCAAGAACTAGGAGATCATATTCCATCTGAAAACCTGACCAAGGCCTTTCACAACTCTGAAGGTATAGATGTTAAAAATAAAAAATAATAAAAAAATTAAAATACTGCATTTCAGTCCAAATACAATATACTTCAAAGTTCATACTTCAGCCTGGATTTGGCTGTGAAGAGATGCAGCAGAACGAAGCAATGAATACTAATTGCTGTGCATAAACTGAGTACATAAGGAGCCACTGGAGGATTTACACTCAGCATATTTTCCTGTTCCTTTTCTGCTCTGTGATTGGTGTCTTAATATATGCTAAAATGATCTAGCTGGAACCATTCATTTGTCTATCCTCTCAGATCCATAAACATGCACTCCTCTGAATTTGATACTCTGCATTTTGTTTTCTTTCCTGCTTGAAAGGGGTGCATAATGCTTGAAACAGTACTTGCGGAGTGCTTGAAATGTTTGCATAGTACGCAGCAAGAGATTTCTGTAGGAAAGTTCAGGATTATCTTTAGGTGCACCTATTCAAATGTGAATGTATAGGTGTGTACTGAGGCATTTTTCCATATATCTTCCTACATTTTCTAGCATTAATAACTTACTTTAGAAGCAGAGGCACTCTACGTAGTAGGAGCCAAAAAGTACATTTAGTGAATTCATCTAAGAGAAGTGTGCTGTTAAATAATAATGTGTAGACTAATTAATGTAAATGCAATGGTGAGAACACGCTGACAGCGTTGGAGTTAATGATCCAGCTGCAGTATCATTTCCATCACTGTAATATTGAAAAAAAAAAAAAAAAAAAAAAAAAAAAGAACTTGGCTCTCTGCATCCTGGAACGGCATTTTCACTAGGCGTCTTACAGAGCCAGATACACAGCTTACCTATAGTTTTGCAAAGGACACCGTGTGATTTTACCATGGAATCTGGGACAATACCTAAAGTCTTGAGTAAAATGTGACAAAGAGTTTGTGTTATGCCAGACATAGTTTCCAAACCTTGTGATTCAATGGCACAGCTTCCAGAGGCCCAGTTCTTCATCCCAGTTTTCCTGTTGCTGACTTCCTTCTTCCTGGTTGGCCTACACTGCTACCTCTGGGAAATTCTGACATCCTGCGTGGTGACTCAGGGGTGGGAGCTACCTAAGCAAGGTGGTAAAGCCAGCTCCTGACCTATTTCCATTCCTCATCCCCCAACTTCTACTTGGTAGGAAAGTGATTTTAAGAAATGTAGAGCTTTGACCAAGGGTCAATGAGTTTTAGATGGAAGCAGAAATTTGCACAGTTTTACTGTACAAAATTACCTCCTTCTTTATTGTTTCATTCAATTGCAGCAAATAATCTCAAATGCTGCTCAAATGCTTTTACTACAAGTATAGGACAAAAAAGTCTACCTTACAAGAAGCTAAATTCACACTGCCTTTTAACCATGTACAAGTCTAGTAATTTCAATGGAGACTTACTGTTTTACTGGGGTGAAGGTGGCAATGTATGGCAGATGTTTCTTGATAGAGAGATGACACTTTCAAAAATATCTAGGCATTGTCATTTGCAACTAAACGATGCTGAAGGCATCTGACAGGACTTTCAAAAGCAGGCTTTGAAATCAGTAGGAAGTAGACACGTAAACATTTTTAAAGCCTAAATGAAATTTAACATTTAGTGTCTAAACGCCTAAAGATCTTTGAAAACTATCCTGTAAGAACCTATGTCCCCTTAAATTTCAATAAAAATTTAGCTCAGAACTGCTAAATTGTTCTTTCCCAAAAGGACCCTGAAAAGGTTTCAACCCCCCGGAACAGTACAGTGCAGTGCAGACACCGAGCCACCGCACGAGCAGGCACCTGTGGCAGTGGCAGCAGATCAGCTGCCTTTGCTCAGTACTGTGGTCTGTGGATCACAGGGCAAAAATCTTGACCAAAACAATTCTTATGAGAAAAATAAATACTATTACTTTAAAATTAAGCAGCATCTATAGCCTTTCTTCATAATTAAAATTTAAGATAAGGAAAAGAAAAAACATTCTAGAAGCGTGAATAAATTAATAATAAAATCTGTATGGAAACTGTTTATTCAGTACCTTTTGGATGTTGGAAGGCATCCTGAGTAACACGAGTATTTACAGCTTTCTAAAGAAGAAAGCCAGCCCTCTTGCAAGACTGACCTGGAGCTTCAAAAACAAGGTGCCTTCTGCCTAAGGATTTGCTATCATCAAAACCTCAGTAGTAGTTGTGATGATGACAGGCACAGCAGAAGGGAGTGCACATGCCCTATATTGTTTTTCTTTGTTTTTTTGATAATATCAGTGGGGAAAAAGGCACATATTTTCCGTTTGGCAAAGTAAGCAGATGTGCTGCAAAGTTTCCTAAGGAGCTCTTCTGTTGAATAAATGCTTGTCATTTCTGCTTAATTACTTTTTTTTCTCTCTTTTTTTTTTTTTTTTTTGACAAACTATTCTTCAGACAAGGCATAAGATGTGAAGCATGGGCACTTTTAGACCTTTTTGTGCATATGTGTGGCAATGAAGGGTTTTGAAAATCAAAAATTTGCATCAGCAACGCATGATGCTCTCAAGAAAAATGAATAAAAGAATATGGTGCTCCAAGTGGCCTAGAGAACAGAGCGGCTGGTAATGAACTTTTGGTTTATTTCAGCAGGAGTATTTTCACTGCTAATTGTTATGATTCAGAACGAGGGGCAGCACTTTATGAGCAGAACAAAACTACAATGAAAACAACGGGGCATAATGCCATCGGTTAGTGTTTCTAATTCACCGTCTTACTGAAGCAGAGATAGGATTTGCCTACAGTCCTGACTCACAAATGCATTTAGCCTCCAAGATACTTTTTTCACTGTGAAAATGAAGCTCATATGTTCAGGCCTGTCTTGAGCAGTGCTGGCGTATATTCCTCCTCTACTCAAGTACGTCTCACTTTAACCATTTTATGATTTCCTTCCAGCAACAAGTCTTGCAAAAGGAACACAACTTAGAAAGAATAAAAAATGGCACACACGTCTGGCCAGCTTTCCTAAAGCCCCTCAATCACAGCATTGCTTTGAAATCACAGTAACTCTGGCTGCATTGGCTGAGTGACTGAGAGAGGTGTCAAGGCCCCTGGCAGACAGACCTGTTCCTCTCCATGGTTTTCCCTATGACCAGACAATTATTGTGAAGATCATACTCTAGAGACAGATTTTCTAGAAATCTCAGCTCCACTCTAAATTCCGAAATAAATGTACAGATTCTAAAAAGTGCCCAGAGATGGAAAATACTAAACACAATATAAAGCACTGCAATAAAATAAACAAATAATATAAAATAAAATAAAAATAAAAACACATTTTGGGAGAAAACAGAATAACCAGTCTGTTTTTCTTTTTTCCTTTCTGTTACTTGTGTTTTCACTGACAAAGCATGGCACTCAAATGTACATGGGTCTATTTGTGAGTGACCTTCATGGACAGTTCTTCTGTTGTTTGAAAAGATTGGCAGAAACAGAGGGATCAAATGCACACCGTATACCATGCAGTCTCACCTTTCAACAGAATATTTGGTTTCAGGTGGAAAAAAAAAAACAATATCAAAGTTTTTGTTGCTGCTGTTGTTGTTTTTTTCAGCTGAATAAAAAAGAAAACCAACCCATCAATATGTGGAAATAATGTTGCATCATCTCCACTTCTCGTGAGCTGGCTGGGAATCCCAGTTATAAATATTTCACATCACACCCAGGAACTCTTGCAATACATCACAATAATTTAGTACAAGAAAATAACTGTAGGTGACCTGGAACATAAAGCCCAGCTGCTGGAGGGGTTTGGAAATATGCAGCACTCAAGATGTTGTATCTGTAGATGGGATTTATATTCATGCATCTCTACAACTGATGACAACTGACAACTGATTTTTTTATTTAAAAAAAAATAAAAAAATGTTTTTATCTGCTAGTCAACTCAGCTACACATACACGGTGTGTTTGAACATATAATAAATGGTAAATATATTTACCCTAGGGAACTCCTTCAGAGAACAAAGCAAACACAGGCCCTCGTCCACATTTCAGGTAACTCTCACAGAGCTAGAAAAAAAAAAAATAATCTAAGCATCTTTGATTGTATGAATAAGGGGAAAAATGAGGAAAGAATCCAGTCTATGTGACAACAATTTTACACATATAGGTAATTTTCTACACAGTGCTCAGTTACCATGGTGATGGGCATGAATCATATTAGATAATTTCTTCACTCATGAAAACCTTCTACTGAAGTCAACGGCAGGTTTTCCAATTGATCCGCAGTGTTAGGCCCATGTTTGTTATGTTTCCCTCTACGGGACAGATATAAGAAAGATTAAATGGCAACAGGCGCAGATGATAACCTCATCTGAGGGAAAGACGAGGAGGTTTAAATGTTACTTACAGACTAGCTCCAAAGACTGCTCTAATCAAAGGGAAAACACCAATTAATCACAGATAACCCTAACAGAGCCCCATGAGGGCCTGAACTCCTGTGCTGGGTGGGCAGGGGGCGGCAGGGAGGAGAGAGGATGGGGCAAAGACAGAGAATTAAAAGAGTGGCTGAAACTCTTGTCATGAATTCCCTCTGTCAGCTGAAAGATGGTTACTGATGGGTAGCATGTCCTCAGTCTACACAAAGGCAAAATACGTTGGCTTAAAATTTAATTATTCATCTATGAAGAAATAAAATGGCTTGCCCTAAATCATGCAAAGTAGGAGGAGCCACATGCTGCCCTGAAGCTAATGTCTATGTCATTTTAGTATCGCAAGCTTCATGTACGGTGCTTGAGCCAGCATCCAACTCCTCAGTTCACAGTTATCTACTGAAACCTGAGCAACTGTGGGTTTTACTAAAATTACATCAAAACTCTTAGCTACCCAACTGTCCTCCTTTTCTGAATGAAACTGAAAAGTCTTTACAGAGAGATAAACTGAAGATTCAGAAGACGCAAAACATTTAATTTCACTGCAAATTCTAAAATGAAAGTTGCAAAATCACAATTCTACTTAATTCCAGAAACAAAAGCTCATTATAGCTTTGTTGCTTTTCTGGGAGTGAATGTGCAAAACACTTTTGGTTGACTCTACAACTGCTAACTGGAGAATCCCAACACACCACAGTATTTTTCCAGAGATTTTTTTAAACTGACCCTTTCTTGCTTTGTTTGATCCCTTAAAAGCGAGTGTCACTGCAGCCCTGGCAGGAGTGGCACTGTGTAATGCTTCTAGCACTCAGCAGCCTTTGGAAGTGCATTCCCATGGTAACACTCCAAACCCTGCTGGCTACATCATTTCAGCACAGTAAGCTTAATATCAGATGCTTAAGCCATCTGTCCAGCACCTCAATTAACATAGTTAGCTGCTGAAACTTCAGCAATTATGGATATTATCAAAATCACATTGCAATCAAGGAACAAATCCACAACACAAAAGAGGACAGAGGAAACCCTAAAGCAACACTGAAACAGAGCTTATATGAGTGAAAAGAGAAGGAGGGGGACACCATACAGAATTAAATGCAAATTAGAACTTAATCTGGCCCATAATTTCTGTCTGGAGTCCTCATTTTGACTGCAGAACAGTTGGAATTGTGGTGCCATTAGCATAAATGGGAGGTGCAAGGAGATGGAAAACCAAGCTGAGCACTCATCTCCTCTATAAATCAGCTTAAGAGAAACACCTTGGGACTGAGATGGGAATGCACAAAGCAGCCAAGGGTTGGCCAAGACAAGGAAGACATCTTTGCTGCTAGGTCTGGATTTGAGCTAAATACTGAGCAGTTACCTGGATTTATTAAAGGTAGATTAAACTATACTGATCACAATCTAATCCTGAAAATTGCATCACATCCCCTATGCATGGCCTCGATCCTGTTGATAAGGGGTACAAATCATTGTATAAAAGTGGGTAAATGGCTAGGAAACAACTCCCCTACATGCTGGCTCTCTGAGAGCCCCAAAGCTGCTCCACAAATTAAATGGGGGGCAGCAGGCCCAGAGGTAGTGACCTGCAGGGAACCTGACACAGAAAATGCAGAAAAGGCACTTGTGGGAAGGGGTGGGAAGGGGCTGGAAGGGGCAGTGTTGAGAAGACGGGCTGTGCACACGTGGCTGGGACGTGTCTGCAGCAGGGGGCCCACTGGCGGTTCTCTTGCTGCTTTGCTTGAGTGCCAGGGAAAGGGCTTCATCTCACCTGCCTATAGAAGAGTAAATTCAGAAGTCTTCAACTAGTTATCTAAAACACCTTAATAGTCCTTAGAGAGATGTAGGCATTTCTAAAGCATGACTTATATGGCACTTTAGATATTTGCTGTAGAATAAGACAAATTATTCCCTATTTCTCTCCATGGACTATTAAAGGACTCTGTGTGCCTAGCTCAGCTAGAGATGTCTGTGCTGCAGATGTCTAAATTAAGGCAGCAGTGTCCTACCACAGAGTGCTCTGATTATTGCAGTGTGAGAAACAACAGTTTTCTTTGTTTACAGGGGTCCTCTGTTGATAGTCATCCATCACAGTACTGAGGAAACAAATGCTGTTTCCCGCTGCATCTGCAGGTCTGCCCTACTAAGTCCTTGCTAAGGCACTTAAAAAAAGATGCTCACAACTAGGCCCTTTCAGAAACAGCAGCCTGTTATTACACCTGAGCTCAACACAATCTTCTTTCAGTATGCAGCAGGAGAAATTCTGTTTCCAGTGATAAAAAACTGCATGAAACTTAAAAATACCAAACACAAAAATATGTATGTTAAAATACATTATCTTCGCACGTCACCGAAAGGCAAGGCAGAAATGGATAGACTTGTAGCAGTTTGTCCCCTGACAGCGAGCACTGATGCACAGCATTTCACCCTTCTGTTCATGCATGTTTAGATATTTAAGTGGTATCATTAGCCCCCCATCTTTCAGGTGGCATTTCCATTTCTTGGGTTGATTCTGTTAACTTCCCAGTCTGCCTTTCCTGGCCTCCCTGGTCCATCTGCCCATCCTGTAGCTTGCTACACCCTCTCCACCATGAACATGAGCCTAGAAATCCAAAACATCCCTTGTGCTTAAAGGGACTGGCGATGGACAGGCCTTTCCGGAGAGTCTCTGAGCTCGGCCAGCCTCTGGCAAGCTCCCTGCAGCCAAACCTCGGGACTGGTGAGGGCAGGCAGCCTGCCTCCCTTCTCGCTTCTCCCTGCTGGGCTTAGTCCCATCCAGGAGGCAGAGAGATGATTACATAAAGGCTGACTCCAAGCCAGGTTTTGTCACTTGGCTGGTTCTCCCCAGGACATTTATCTATTTAGAGGTGTTACTCTATTTCCTTAAGAACAAATAATGAAGTCCTGTTTCTCCTTAGAGTTATACAGGGAATTTTGATAGAGTACCTAAGCTTCCTTATGTATCCTATAGTGTCACAATGCTCTTTAGTCCAGTGCTTTCTTCTTTTTTCCTTTCCCCCCCCCCCCCCTCCCCCCCCCCAGACCAGTAAGTCTGCTCCTACTTACAACAGGCATTTTGACCATAACTACAACCCATGATGTGTTTTGCTGCTGCTACATTCAGGTACTCGAAATAATATCACCATGTAATGCAAAGCTATTAACTGCAGCCTAATATCTGCCAGCCAGTGATGTGTGGTAGGAAACCAGGGAGCTACCCCAAAGGGAAAACTCAAAGCATGTAAATATAGTTAAGTGATTCAAATAATTATAATTGTCTTCAATAACATTCAAATGCAACATTTAAATTAGGGAGTTCATTCTCCATACCCACTCATCCATTGGTTTTTCAGTTATTATAAAACCCAGCCATTATGAGGCTCTTTGTCCTGCTTAGCAGTAAATGAGCCGTACCTATCAGACTGACCTTTTGTCCCATTCTGTTTATGAACTCAAGCCTAAAAATAGTACTCATTCTCCTTAAAATCCATTTAATGCTGGTATAAGACTGTCCAGCTTCTTGTAATCAGAAAGCTATCCTATATTTTAATCCAGGGCATCACCAGTACAGGGACATCACTGTTCAAAACTAAAAACCAGTTATTGCGTGTTCGTGCAGATCTCACGGAAGTAACTTGGCTAGAGACGCTCCTCATGTTTTGTTGGCTGAAACTGCAATATTGTCGCACCCTTAAGTCCTGCCAGCTACACCAACCACATATGTTTGTAAGGGAGATAAACTGCTTGTAACAACAGCCTGACCATGGTAGGGGCTCACTCAGCTGCTCACAGGACTAACTGCCTCTGAGTGCTTTCTGTGATTTCTTAGGGAGGAATCTGGGGTGCTCCCCAAGGTGGCCTGAGCTGCTGCGTCCTGCAAACCAGTTACGATTCTCCTGGGTCTGGTGAGGCATAGACATGTAGATATTTAATGCACTGGCTCCTAAATCCAAATATATTTACCAGCGAGTAGATCAGTGTTTGGCATTTGATTGGTTTTTATTTTGTTCTTGTCGTTTGCACGTTTAATAATCAATGAATGATTTAAATCACATTTTCCTTTGCATTTTCAGTGAGTGACAGTCACACAGTCAGCAACCGTGACTGAACTGAAGAGCAGTAAATTGTTAATTCAACTGTACTTCTCTGTGAAGGTCCATACCCATCCATGGTCTCACCTTCTTATTTCTCAGAAGATTGTTATTAAATTAGACTAACAAATGAATACATTAAGCACTTCACTGATCCAGCATAGCCTTGGATCCATACCATGAACCAGCACATGCAGAAGTTTTACAACTTACCAAGAAGTCCAGGTTTTCATCAGCTGCACAGTACCAGAGGGCAGAGTTCTGTTTGACTTTCTCGTTTTCACACAGCACAAAAGCAAGTATATAATTAGGGCCATAATTTCAGGTTTCAGACTAGCTTGGTTTGTACCATTAAATTGTAGAAACACTTATTTTGATTGGTATTACTTCATAGTACAAGTTCCACTGTTAAAATTTTTAAGACTGTTTTAATGCTTCAATATTTTTGCACATTTAAGTGACTTAAAAGGAAGTTTCTTGCAATTTATTAAGTATCCAAATAGGGCATTTTGTGAAAATATTAACTTTACTTTTTAAAGAAGTGAGAGGAAAGATGAAAGCTTTCATGATGGTAGAGAAAATATTTAAAATGATCAAAATATATGTCCCAAAGGTCCAAGTAAAAGAGAATTATTCATTTTTAAATTTTCTGATTTTAATCCAGTTTCATGATTTGTGGACCTTAATCATAAAGTTGGAACTCCCGGGGTTGCTCTTGCCATTCAAAGTCTGTCTTGCATGGAAATAGGAAGTCTATCCAGAGAGACACAGCCTGCTTCAATACCGAGCCATGACCTTAAATATTATTTTATGCCACTCAACTGATACAACAGGGAGCAGTGAAAATGCTATTTCACATGCTCCTAACAGGACGGGGCACTTAGGTAGGAGCACAAGCATGGAAAACAGCTGCACACTGAAGCTGAACTAGTATGTAATATGTCACCACTTCATATAGCTCTTCTAGTGCCTCCTCTTACGTATATTTTGGCGTGATTTTCTCTCTCACTTTCTTTCTCTTTTATCGACCCATCTAATCCTTGCTATCTTTCTATCTTTTACAAAACTTCCATATTTGGGCCAAAAGGGGAAAAAAAAATGACTGAGAAATAGAAGTCATTATAACTATGCCGACACCACTGGACCTAGATGTCAGAACAATTTATCGTATTCATTGCCGCAGTGAAATTGCTGGTGTGGACAGAATGCAAATTCTGTTCCAGTGGAAGAAAGTATCAGGGCACCTGTTTGCATACCAGGCAACCACGGGTTATAACCACAGGAGAGATACACATACACCACTTACAGTCTGACTGTACCGCACTCTGGTGTATGTTAATACACCTAGCTTTCTTCCACTGCTTTGGGGCTGCCCACCTAAGCTGCATATAGAGGAAGCATTTATATTCTTGAACTTCATGGAGGCAGGACTAGTGTCCCGAAGATAGGTAGATTAGATCAGACTGGTCCACTAGAGACACATACTGTGTAATCCTATTCTTTGATGTGGTTGTCCTATAGTTGAAGCATTAAATCTGGTTAAATGCTTTCCAAATTCTAGTGCTGACTTCTTGGATGTTCAAGAAGACCAATCCATACTGATGGCTCTTTGCCTATAACAAAGAAAAAACTCTTCTCTTAGGTTGAAAACTGGGAGCTGGGATTATCCCTTGCTGATTTTGATAGGTTCTCTAATACAGTTAAATAATTAAATACATCTACCAAGTCATGCATAAACATACTGGGCTTAAATTTCCATATAGTGCCAGCTTTTTGTGACACAGTTTGTATTCAATGATACTGATAGTAAGCTACTTGCCCAGTGTGTTGTTCTGATGTTATAGATCTCACATCTTTATACTCCTGACAAAAGTAACAATCTTAACAAATACAGCATACATTTTACAGCAACTTGCAATAACAAAAAGAGCAGTAAAAATAAAACCACAGAATATAAAATCACAGCAATGACCATATACTTCAGATGTAATGTGAAATATTGCTTTCTAGTGGAACTGGAAGAACACCTTATAGTAAACAGGTTAAGAATATTAAGTGGAAGGGCCTGGAATATTTTTCAGAAATTGTTTTCATGGCATCTTGTCAAAAGTTGTCATTCCCTAATGTATAACACACAGCCTGAGCTTACATAACAGGTAGCATCTCCAACAGTGAAGACATTGCAAAATTTTTCACTTAAGCATGCTCTTTTGGTGTATGTATCATCATTTTCTACAGCACAGAAATTTCTGTTTGTATATAAAAAGGGAAAGGTTAAAATGTTGGACATGCTTCGAATGTTGATCTCACGCACAGATAACTCTCACATGGAGTATACAAAAAGTAGTCAAAGTGTTATTGCTACAGAACCTTTGAAAACTTAATACATTTTGAAGGAGTAAGACTTGAATAAACTAAATGAAATATTACTTCTTTACTAAATTTTATTTAGACAGCACCAAAATAGAATGCAAATTCAAAACCAATAATAATAATAGTAATGCATATTTCCAATTCCGTGCTGATAGTGACTTCTTCCTTGATGGAAAATGTCCATTATGTCTTCACTTCTACTTTCTCATGGGCAGCCTTTCATATGGTTTGACAGCTCTGTCTGCAGTCAGAAAAACTACCATGAATTCAAGACTAAGCATCCCCTCAGTGCGTTGCTGGGAGCACAGGATGAATTAGACAGAGGAAACGAGACTGCACTACTTGGTATTTTCTCCACCTAG
This sequence comes from Oxyura jamaicensis, assembly GCF_011077185.1. Taxonomy (NCBI): domain Eukaryota; kingdom Metazoa; phylum Chordata; class Aves; order Anseriformes; family Anatidae; genus Oxyura; species Oxyura jamaicensis. Next base: position 13,114,647 of record NC_048907.1, on the reverse strand, counting down.
AGATTATGAATAATTTATCAATTGATTGAAAATTACTGTATTAATCAACCATTTGTACTTCACACTCTGAAAGCAAAGCAAGAATTATCAAAAAGTGGTCTCCATGGCTTGCTATGATCCAAGTGTGAGTATGGCATATCTCACTGTACATTTTAATCCACTCCACGAATAAAGACTACTCCAAAACTGAGAAGTCCAAAACAAAAGGAAAGTAGAACAGTGTTGAAATCATACAAGTCCTTTAGATGATCAAGAGGGAAAGCACTTCATATTATTGTTTACAACCTTCACAGCTCTGCTGAAGTTATTATGGTTATGGTAACTTTTAAGGGTCATTTCCTCTCCCTCAACATACAAATATTCTGATTTTTTTCCCTTCTAAGTGCTAAGGTACTAAACAAAGCAGTGAATGTCATTGTAAGACTAACAAGAAGACTGGCACACACTCAAAAGTTGCAAAGCATAAGTTGTTAAATTTAGCAGAGATTCTTTCTGTTGCTCTGAGTCCACTTTCTAAGCGATCTGTTTTAAATCTGTTTTAAAAGTCAGATCTTCCTCTCCACCACCAATAAAAATACATTCATCCTGGCCTTTTCACTCCTTGCCTTCATCCACTTCTGTTTTATTTGGGATCATTGTATTAACATCTGCAAGATCTGACTGCCTCCAGATCCCCCAAAAGGACTCAGGCGTTCATCCGACCGTGGCTGTAACTCCTCTTACCTGAGCTTTGCATTCCAGTTTCCCAAAGTGAAAACCCTCAAGAGTTTACTCTGAACAAGAAAAATAAAAGTCCACAATTTCTCCAACTCCTTTGATCTTTAACTCTATACCTGGTATGAGGCAAGATTAAAGATGGCAGAATCAAGACTACTTGCACACTCTGAAGAAAACAGAGATGGCTTTGTTGTTGTTGTTGTTCTTACAATCTTCCTCCTCCACTATTTAAGTCAAAGAGAAAGTCATTTGACCTTTAATTAAAATGAAGTTTCCTCTGAACTAACTGAAAGAAAATGTCCTTGCTCAAACTCTTCTTTCCTGGTTCCAAAAGACAGATGTTTTGATGAATTATGGCCTTCTAATTTGCAAGATAGTAGTAATCTCTTAAATTCTTATTAATTGTTTTAGCACAAAGAGCTCTATTTCCATTCCTATTTTCAGGGAAAAGTAGGTCCCATTTTATCTGAATCTTTATGCTTTGCAGAGGTTATACTAAATAAGGGCTGTTTCTTTATGGAGTTGTTTGAAATTTGATGCAACATGCTGGGCACATGATTTCTAACACTGAAATAATCAACTGTAATTAAGCTCAGCGTCATTTGCAATTAGGTTCTGTTTTACTCAGAGAAACCATGCAAACTTGAAAAAACATCAGAATAATTTCAGGTTTGCAATGAAACCAGAAAAGCTTTGGATATATTCATGCTTTCCTTCCAAGACTTTACACAAGCTGAATTTTACGCATTCTGCTTGGAAGCACATCAAAATCAGTGACTTTCTTTTTACTGTTTTTAAATTAAGTACCTTCTTAAAAAGTATGTCCAAATATATATGTCAATACACAGACAAACAGATGAACTCACATGACTCTGCTAATATGCTCTTGAAAATGGCAGCACAAAGCAATGCCTTTGTAAAGCATCACCCAGCACTTATAATCAATGACAATATATGCTGCTATGCAGGCAGCATTAACTGTTTCGCTCCAAATGTCAGTAAGAAAAAACAAAGATTTTTCATCTAAGAAAACTTTAAGAAGGCAGAACACATTCAGTACCCTAAAAAGGCTAATTCAAAGAATGAAGGGCAAATCATTTCTCAGTCCCAGTATAATTCTGAAGACTGTGTTTGCTGTCCTAATATATATTGAGCAGTAACAAGAAGGTTTGTTTGAGCTTCATGCTACAGCTGAGTATGTTTAGAAATTGGAAGTTATAAGGAGAGTATATTAAGAATCAATCATAAACAGCATCCAGCAGTCACACAGAGACAGCAGTACACGAAGGATTTGAGTAATGTCCTGTCAGGATTTATACGTACATATTGCCTGAGCCCAAAATGTAATTATGAGTCATTTGGAATTGTACAATTCTCTTGACAGTCTCCACCAAACAGATGAAAATGAAACAGAATTTTGTATAAAGGAACGTTTGTTCACAACTGGTTATCATTCCACTTAATGCAATGACAAGGTCCTGGAACACTTCGCTATTGGAAGTAATATTCCTAGTAGATGTTGTCACTCTACTTTTTTCTGAAAATAACATTAATTTATAGAGCTATCCTGGAGTTGCCATTACCATGTTCAGTCACACTACTAAATTGTGTTATTCTGACCTTTTTAAAATTATATTGAAAACCTGATTGAAAACAAACAAACAAACAAACAAACAAATGTTACTGGAGATTTATGATTCATAGCTGGATCAGAAACTGCCACAAACAAACAAACAAACAAGAGATATGATGAAATTCTTTTTGTGTAGAAGATGGAGATTAAAAACTTTGAACTCAAAACCAGTAAAATTCCTCCTGTTATAGAGTTACTGGAATTTTGTTTATAAAATATCAAATGTATATTGCAAAATAAAGTGTATTTCAAATTTAACATACTAAAAGTTTCATAACGAACTATGAAAATAAGATATTGTTGAAATTTAATTTTGAAAAAAATACTTTTCTGCTATTTTACTACTCATTTCATCTTGGTAGAAAAGTTTTCCTCACAGAAAACAGCTTTATTGGGATTTAGCTGTTTTGCCTAATTTTAATAAACTCATTCAGTCTGGTGACAGGAATGAGACATATCCCAATTTATTGCAGTTATAACAGCCACTGGTCACACATACAAAACTACTTGAGAGTGAAAACTGATGCTTTTCACGGTTATAGGCAGATGATTCAAAACAGAGCAAGAAGTTTTTCAAAACTCACCTCCCCCCTCTCTTTATTTTTCAATATATTTTCCAGTCTAGTTCCAAAAATCTTTTCCCAAGGTTGCAATAGGTCAAAGTGATTATCTTCAATTATTCTGTGCCTAGAAAACATGGTGTGATTCAGCAAAGCAATTAAACGTGATTAAAGAGAGAGCCATATTAGCAGAAGCACTAACTTCAGGGAGGACGCAAGCAGTGCTTGAAGCTGAAGACCATGCACGTGCTCCATTCCTTACCGCACACCCAATTAGGATGGCTTCTTGGCACCGAGCAGGACGTTACCCCAGGCTTTAGTGAGGTCCTCATTATTCAGCATGAGCAGTGTTAATTGGCAAATGGTTCAAATATTGCAAAATTAAGTTTTTAAAAAACTTTTTTTTGTTGTTTATTTTTGAACATTACAACAAAACCAAGGTCTTTCAAAGGTTTTTGTGGATGTGTAGATGAAAGGATAGATAGAAGGAAAAGGCAATGTGAGAAACGAGTACTCAAGTTTTAATGTTATGCTGTCTCTGATTTCAGACTGGTTTCCTCAAATGCAGGCTGTCCACATCAGCCTCTGATTTTCTATCAATTTGGCACATATCTCTCTGGTTTTCACCAAAAATTCCATCCTTGAACAGAAATACCACTTTGAATGAAACCTTTAAGAATATGTGTATGTTCCCATGATAGGACCCACAGGAATGGTGTTAAGCTGAGGCAGGGGAGGTTTAGGCTGGACATCAGAAGGAGGTTCTTCACAGAGAGGGTGGTTGCGCACTGGAACAGGCTCCCCAGGGAAGTAGTCACTGCACCGAGCCTGTCTGAATTTAAGAAGCGATTGGACTGTGCACTTAGTGACATGGTCTGAACTTTTGGGTAGACCTGTGCGGTGCCAGGAGTTGGACTTGATGATCCTTATGGGTCCCTTCCAACTCGGGATATTTTATGATTCTATGATTCCCACCGCTGAGAAGCTAAAAACTTCCCAGTCCCTGGAAGTATGAAATAAACAGATTGCGAACCTGGAGAAGTGGGATCAGGAGAATTAATGGGGGAATTTCATAGTCTTTCTGAAAACCACCTGCACCACTTGTTTCAGAGGGTAGGCTGCAAGAAACACTGGAGACATGGACAGATAAGCTGTATATTAATAAGTTTCTTCTTAGACTTACTTGATAGCAAAGAATTACAGCTTTATATCATTACAGTTGGTATCAGATTAATAGGTGTTTTTGTTGTTGTTGTTGTAGTTGCTGTTTTGTTTTTTAAATCCCTAATAATGTAACTCTGAAACACAACTGTTCATATGTAACTATTTAAATACATCTTAGTTCAGGGCTTTACAGGAGACAGCAGGAATGCTTTGTGCTCCAATGTTGCAATGAGTAAGCAGTAAAGAAGCTAGATACTAAACAGAGTGCGAGGCCCAGGTGTTTTATTTTCCATTACTTCTAGGACAAGAGGAGTAATGAACGGATGCCTCTGGGACCTTACACAGCCTTCACACCTCTCCACGTGATGTACTGTGGGCAGCTATTAGCACTGCACATAAAAGATCATTAATATCAGTAGACTAGAAATAATCCAGATAGATTATTTACTTATTACAAAAAGAAAGTGTGACAAATGGAAATATGAAGGATCAGGGCCAGCTTCTTAGCCAAGACATAGCTTACTTCAATGCTGTATAACCCTGTATCTGAAGCAATATTCAGAGACAGAAAGAAACGCCCTTTAAAAAGTCTTTAAAAGAATGTGGAAGAAAGAACTGGAATAGTCATTGTACTGTTCAAATGTGCTGAAATCAGTCTGTAAGCATCCAGTGGATATCTGCAGAATTTTATCTCCTAAGTGGGGAACATTAGAAGGAAGGGATGGTATGAACTCACTTAAATGATGTGTGTTATTTTCATAAATTAGCACACACTGATTTAAGGGATCTAATCATTAGGATGAATCCAGGAATAATTCTGAAGTAGAGCATCACTGCTTTATGCACAGCTTGTGACAGCTGGTGTACTGAAAGACAGAAAAACAACCAGCAGCATCAGTATCTCATGAGGATTTTTTTTTATGTGACTGAGAAACACAGTGAGTTTCACAAACTCATACAGACTTTGTCCACAGACCAGTGAGGGGTGTTTAATTAATTAAACGTAGCAGTGAAATGGCACTTGCATCTGTAAAACGAACAAGCAAACAAATAACAAAATCCACATTATATCAGTAGATGGATACTGGGAAGCCTAAGAAAAAATATATGTATATGTATATTCTATCAATTGCTTAAAAAAAAAAAAAAATCTATATTGTTTGGTTTCTCTGTGGATGTTAAGACAAATTATAATGTGTTCTGTTCCAAAATCTTCAATGAAAACTTCAAAAGACTTCCATAGGCCCCACAATTAGGATTACTACCATCATAAGGACTGCTGCCAAAACTGAAGGAGGTTGTTGTTGTTCCTGAAGGATGCAGGGCTATTAAGAATGGATTTTTCTCATCCCTCTGTGGTCAAGGAATAGAGGCTGCTGTTCCACAACATTAGACAGCTATCTTAGAAATCAGATTACTCTCTGCTGTCACTTTTCTCCCTAGATTTTTTTTTTTCAGAAATTGATGCATTTATATTAATAGATTCCATTGAAAACTTGAAATATAATAACGAAATATTATAAAATATAAATATAAAGCTGGAAAATAGGCCTGGAAATGCCATCAGGTTACAGTTTATCTAAATAAACTGAACCATTCATTGACACAGGTTTTCTAAGGAATTATTTTAGAAGATGCAGTGTTGGAAATTCTGCTTTTGTATCATGTTACAGAATCATGCCATAGAACAGCTTGGGTTGGAAGCGGCATTAAAGACTATCCAGTTCCAACCCCCTTGCTATGGGCAGACAAACCACACCTAGACCAGGTTGTCCAGGGTCCCATCCAGCCTGTTCTTCAACACCCCCAGGGATGGGGCATCCACAGCTTATCTTGGCAACTTGTTCCAGTGCCTCACCATCCTCTGAGCGAAGAATTTCCCCGTAACATCTTTCTTCCTAAACTACATGGGCTCATACTTTTCTTTAAGTGACAAGCCAAGAGAGACAGCTGAAACCCCACCTCATTTCTCTCTTCTCTCTCCTTTGCACATAAATCTAAGAGACCAAACTTGGTGAGGATTTTATTTATTTTTATTTTTGTCTGTGTGTGTGTGTATACACAAGTAAGTTAGGTTATCTTAAAAGCACTGTTGGGATTTAATATGTTAATCCTTCAAAACTACTTTGAAAGTCCTAATCTAAAAAAAATGAGAGTTGCCTATTCATTAAAGGATCCATTCATTATGACAATATTGACTGTGCATTAACTTAATCCATATACTTACATTCAGTTGGAATTTGTTAAATGCCTAGTTATCTGCTAAGTATGAATGACTCCATATGCATCAATGAGATTTTCAAATGAGTGTCACAGGCAAAGCTGTTTGGGTGGAACAACTATACTCTGCCATGGAGAGTATTCCAGACAAAAGGCTAATCATAGGAAATACTTTATCGCAGAAGTTCAATAAAGCAGTGAGCTTAAGCTAATAAGCTTAAGAAGTTACTCAAGGAGAGTTTATACAGGAAAGCAAGGAGTTGGGGATTAATCACTTACACAATATATTATAAAAATGGCTGTTTAACATTAAACTAGCTCCATCCTTTATGGCTTTCTTGTACTTATTTTCTAATATAAGAGTGACTTTCAATTCCCTCTGTAGCCCTGGTCCAACAGCATTTGTCTGGATTGACATAATGAGATCAGGGCATTATGCTTTTCAAGTTGTTTCTTTTATTTAGCACCTCTTTGCAGATATGTGTCTTCCTGGAACATTGTTCTATAAAGTCATGAACTTGTGCATTGTATTGTTTTTAGAAGAAATATAAATTAGGCATAAAGCTAACGTAATTGGAATTTCAATGTTTATTTAGCTGCTTTTCCTTCTGCCTGAGTCTGAAACCCAATGTACAAATTTGCATCCGCAATATAATAGTGGAAAAAGTGAAATTGTTTTAATAAATTATTCTGAAAGTTATTAGATAGAGGTAAATTCCCAATCCTTTTGAACTCCATTACAGAACCCTCATTTAATTTTCTAGGAATAGAATTTGGCCCCAGTCACTTATAAAATGGGATTAAACTTCTGGCTTTCTTCCCAGAACATGGAATGTCGCTACACCCATGAAAATCTGCAGAGTCATATCACAGAACTTCCCAAAGATGGAAAAACCTCCTATGGAGTTTGATGAGCAGGATTTTTAGTTCCTTAGATTGCCACTTTCAACTTGAGCCCACTTATTCTGTCATTCATAAATTAATGAAAATGCCTGAAGTCAGAAGCAATTTCTTGAACTTGCCTAGAATCTGTGGGCTTTCCACATTTAAACATTTTTCAGTATGCATTTAAAATTGAAGAGTGAGTGTGAGCAGCTATCATTTCTGTAATACCATAATAAAGGTCAAACATTTGTTACATTGAAAGTGACATTAATACCTGCTGAATTCTTATTAGTGAGGGTCCATCATGGTATCATTTTCTTGGAGAGTAATAGGTCAGCTGTCAAATCTATCACCATGTCTGTCTCTATTTTCCTACTTTCAATCTGGGACGAAAGAGAGCAGGAGGAAATCCAAGAAATACAATTCTTGAAAGTACCGATTTGACAATTTTAATTAAAATCACAAGTTCAAGCATATGGCACTCCATTACCTAGAAAACCTAGAGTTGATTTTTCATGGTACACTGACCTAAAGAAATTGAATTTGAGTATAGGATTGCACGAAGCATTAGTATTCTTACATAACTACCAAGTCAAGAAATCTGAATGACTTAACCCATAAAATATGAAAAACTAGATATCAGATGGCGTTGACTTCATACTCAAGAGAATTAAAAACTCAGTTTCATGCTATGTGTGTTATCCTGGCCTTGGATTCAAACAGGTCGCAGAGAGGAGTTATGCTTTCAGCTCCTGGGCTGAAACAGCTGAGCATGAAAGTATGAGTAAGAGGGAGAAGCCTGGCTTCATTTCACCTTCACATTTACTGATTAGAAAGAGGGAGCTGGATGAGAGGTCAGATACCTCTCCCCCATACGCTGCACACTGTGGAATACTTCTGTAGAAGTGACATTTACTGCCTATGCAATAAATACTCGGTAAATGCCGATGCAAGGATCAGGTGTCAGTGACATTGCTTTATATTGTTCAAAGGCATGATCTATCCCCCCAAAACAGATGTGTAGCTCCTTGTAAGAGTCATAATCTGCTACATGTACTGATGGTTGGGCATCTCAAAGCACCATGATATTTGGTTAATAGCTTAGTATATATTTTTTAAAGTGTTTACAATATGAGAAGAGTAATAAAATGGAAATGCACAGAAAAGAAAGACATATTTTACATAACGCAGTCATGCTTCTGGCTTTAAATGTCAATGAGAGCCAGCCAAGTTACTTGTGTTTTATGTATTGTGCATGTTGGTTTAAGAAGAACATAAAATTACGTAAGTGGAAAATATATTATTTTAACTGCAGAAGGCAAGTCAAGTGGAAAAAGGAAAAAAAGAAAAAAATAAATTAAAAGAAAAAAAAAGAAGGAAACCAGAGGAAACTGCTCCTGTGTTGTTTGTCATTCAGAAGTACCTGCACAATTTTAAAACCAGGCCAAGATGCAGAGAAGCTTCCAAGAAAAAAAAAATCATTAGAAGGAAAGAGGGAGAGGGAGAAAAAGGGGGCACCAAAATTAATAAGAAACAATAAAGAACAAAAATCTGATGTCACTGTAGCCAGGGCAAACCAGGAATAATTTCCATTTACTTCAAAAGAAACTCAGTGAAAATGTGAGCCACAGAGATGAAGTTAAAAACTATGAAAATGATGAAAACAGTCAGGATTCACAGACAAATAATCATAATCAGGGCTTTCTTTTCTAGGAGAGACCAATAAACAGAACTATAATTAGAATGCGTCATGTAATATCTCAAAGGTTATGATGTCTACTAACTTTAAAAGACGTATACTAAAATGGGAAAATATGGAGTTAAAACAAAGAAGAAAGAATCTGATCCTTTCCTGTTTTGATCATTTTCTCACTGTGTCCCTGTGTGTTCAGAGAGAAGCTGGGCTTCCATTTGTAGCCAGCTTTCCTGAATAGATGTAGTTCAGAGTTGCTTTCTGCTCAAAAGTCACCATCTCTATAATGGCTTCAGTGGAACAACACTTTCTCACAGGACAGAAGCAGTCTACTTGTCTGCAACAGAAGGGAATGAAGCTTCTTGCTCTGAAATCTCACATCCAAATCTACATAGCAATTAGCTCAGATTCCCCTATAAATACTGAGACTTTTAGTAAGGAATATTCCAAATTCCTTTATATAAAATTATTTGACAAAATATGAGATTACGATTTGCTCTGAATATCCAGTGTTCTGTATCTCTTAGCAGCATCCAGACTCTGAAGTGTTGCTAGTGATAAATCATCAAGAACTTGCTAAAGCTGTGTCAAAAGTAAGGGCTCTTATTAAGTGAAGTTTAGTTGAGAAGGGAGGGAGAGTTTCCTTATATTTTAGCCACTTGATAAATGTTCTCCCCCAAATAGGACAATGATGATCTAAGATCAGATAAGCCATTTGAAGTGGTCTATAATCATGTTTCACACAATGTGGAGTTGAATACCTGATGATATGAATCATAGGAATGAATAAAAGCTTTAATGAATTGAATGAACACTCTAATTCTCTGCATTATTTAAGTAGGAATATATAGAACATTTTTCAGCATGAGTAATTTCTAGTACCAGTCTAAAAAACATTTGGCATAAGTTCAACTTCCACAGGTCTTTCACGTAAGATGCTACACAGATAAGTAAAATGGACATGATGGAAGTAGAGTAAAACAGAGACAAGAAAATTAAGATTAAAAAGAATTGGTAATCCTAGCAGTTCATATGTAATTGTAGAAGCATTTCCTTCTTTGAAGCACCCTTTTTACTTATATTCACATGTAAGAAATAATTATTCTTCTAGCTCTTTGGTGTAGTATGTCCCCGATCCTTCAGGTTTATTCCAACGGTGTAAGGTCACTACAAAACTTCTTTTTCTGGTGTACATTAATGTAATAGATTTAGAGAAGTTTTTCCTGGTTTTAGCTACCTACTGAAACACCGTAGAAGACTGTACTGTGTATTTAAAAATCCATTATTAGTACCTTATTAGCATTTTGAGTCCCTGAGGAGGTGGATGTTGTTGCAGGTTACCCACAAAGAATCTACTTTCAGTAATGAGGAGAGTAACTCTGACATCTGTCAACTGAGTAAATTCTACAGTTTTGTAAATATTGATCAAACAATCATGGTTAATGATACAACTCTGAAAGTGAATTAGACAAATGCTCCCACATGGCTATCAATTTAATTTCCCAGCCTAAATTAGCTTCTTTTGTACAGCAAAGCCCTTTTAAGGAAGATAAATTGTTCAGTGACATCAATGTCCATTTCAATTACAGCTTTATTCCGGTAGAGGCTGTTCTGCATAATCCACCTGCTGTTCGCCTGGTTATATTGTAAGAAAATACAGTAGGAACCATATGACACTAACCTTGAATATTTATATCCCATTCCTCTAAAATACGAGATAGCTGATATAAACAATAACCAAGCAAGTAATTATCTTTTTGTACCAGCTCATACAGTCAGCTCAGCTGAAATCCCAGTTGTTAGAAAATACACTGATTTAATTCACCTGCGTATAACCATGTTTCAGAACAGCAGTGGAGATAACAGCTGTCAGCCAAGCACAAACTAGATGCAAGAATGGGGAACCAAAATGATCCTCTACTACTGGGTTGAGAAGATACTAAAAGCAGTGTGATTTCCTCTTAGGAGTAACCCATACGTCACTCCACAGCCTACTTCAGGGAAGACAAAACTGTTTGGGGTTTAGGTCAGTTGGCTTCTCTAAAGCAAGAAGAGGGGCAGGAAGGGTTTTAATTTTTCCCCTCTAAAGAAGCAGGTAACACGTTTTCTGAAAACTGTCTCACTTCAGATATGAAACGCTGCTTACTGAAGTTGGGCAAAAGCTCTCCCCTGTCTTCAGTGCACTTTGGAAAGCCTGATATGGAATCTGTAATGCCTTTTTATTTCTGCGTATTATTTTTATTGACAGCAATTTATTAGCTTTGAAAGAGCAGAAAGGCTCCTTAAAATGAATCTCAGCCAAAGGATCATTTATCTGCTTGCAGTTTTATTTTTAAATGTTTATGTTAAAATAAACTTTTTTTTTCTAACATCATTAAATCTTAAACTTGATTTTGTTAGGAAAGGGCTATTAAGTCTTTCTCCCAAGAGAGTCTTTTACTTGATACATTCTAGTTGGCATATAGTGGGTGGAAGAAAAAAATCTGACTAGGTTTTTATTCAAAATTATAACCACTCTGCCTTTTTCCCTCATAAGAAAGACAGCTGCTGTTTAAATGATCTGGTGTTACAGGAGGAAAGAGCAATCTTTATATCACTATTGTGCAATGTCAGTATTATATTGATTGCCCAGCAGAAACAGCACAGCATGAATCTCAAAGCCCTGTCATTACATTATGCAAAAAGCAGATAGTAAAAGGAAAGAGGTTATAAAGGCAATTTGCATATTACATTTAGAGCTTAATGAAGCTCTTTTTGAAGAGAGAGAGGAGAGGGTCAGCTTTTTTTTTTTTTTTTTTTTTTTTTTTTCTGGATATTCAGGTGACTATCTCAATAGGAGTAAAGTGCCTAAATACCTTTAAATCTCCCTTATGGTCCTCATTCTGACAATCTGGAAAAATGAAGCAACTCATATTTAGAGTACGAGAAAAGTTCAATGTTTATTTTTCTCTAATTTCCATGTGTCCTTCTGTATATTTGACCCCATTTTGAAAAGGCACGGTCCAAGGATCCATGTAAATAACCAAGGAGGGAGCCATCCTAATTGGGTGCGCGGTAAGGAGGGAGTCTGCAGCACAAGCCCAGGAAGCCCTGCCAAACAACATCTTGAACTTAGCTGGGGGCTGCAACTACATCATGGGTATCAGATCAGCTGGTGGAAAACTCAGACCTTAAAATACTGCAGTAGTGTCAAACCTAAGAAAATGCTAATCCCTTACAAATGTCATTACTAACAGGTTATTTTGCATAAGGAAGCCCTCCTCTTCCTTAAAAAGGCCATAATGTCTGACCTGATGAGCCTGAATCCTCCATGAATATGTAACAATAGACAAGATACAGGCCTAAAAACAAACAGTTGGACTACAATTTTATGCTAGTCCAGTGTTACATGCTCTGGGAAATTATTCTTAACTGTTCTGTTCTATAGGCACTTGAGTGCCTATACCCGTGATTGTTTTCTGTAAATCCACTATCATTTTTGACTGAACAACCCAGCTACCCAGCTGGAGTTAGCAAGACTTATTCTTTCGATAAGAAATCTCACGTTAACTGCTATCTCTCAGCTGAGGTCACGTCATGTGTCAAATGAGTCCAAGGCTGTTCTGTTCGCAGCTTATTCTTCTGTTGTCCCTGAGCAAATCAAACAACATGTCCTCAGTCCCCTTCTATTTATTATAGATACCTCCATCAAATTTGCAGTGTTGTTGTAAGAAAGAATTATAGAAGTTATAAAGGATGATTGTGAATAACTGATGGCAACTGAGGGCTGGACAGAAACTAGAATGTCTCTTCCACATCTAATTCCACCATTTATTTTCATTCTGAATCTGAATGAAAGTCAATGAATCAAAATGAATTGTACAAAATCATGTACACTTTTCCTCATAATAAACATGATCTGATCAATCATCTAAATGAAAGTATTTCTAGCAAAAGATTGATCTCTTTGTAACCAATTGCTATCTGGGACAAAGGCAATGGCAAGTGGGAAGGCTGATTTATGATCACATGCAATCAGATCACAGAGTGCTGGATGAAACAGTTGTTTCTGCAGAGTGCCTGTCTCAGAACTAATTATTTAAATGTGAAATTATGCACACTGTGGCTTTTACAAGGTTTATTTTTCATTTTTGCTAGCCATTACTGTATAGCCCCTCACCTCTTCTGCACACACACACTGTTCATCAGTATTGCCTTTTGACCAGTTAAAGTTTTGAGACATACGACACTAATGTTTTCCTTTCATAACATGTAGAAAATAATTTTTAAGTAATATTTTTTCTTTTTAAATTTTTAAACTGTGAAAGTATTTTGGTAGTATGGATTTGTTAATATCGCTAAAGTAGAGATACTGTTGTATATTACTGATGGCACTCCTAGGAGCCAATTTAACTGGGGTGGAAGATGACTTAAAAGTTGATTTAAGGATAAAAAAGTCTTATTTCTTATTCTGACTTGAAGGTTAAACTGGTGAATATATATATATATATGCATATTTTATGGCTTTGGGTCCCGTTGTTTTTTTATTTCTTTCTGACTGAACTGGATCAATGTCTGCCTCATCAGGTGTCTTCTGAAATTATGAAAGCAGTCCAAACCCTTTTTTTTCTTAAGGATATCTGAATACTCTGGCAGGGACAATTAAATCAAATCTGTCAGTATATACACCCTCAGAAAAAGATAGGCAAAGCTGAGCTTTCAGGGGAAGTTAGAAAGATCTGTAGCAGCAATAGGGACAGTTAGCTTCCTACTATTTTGTCTAGGTTTGATATGGAGAGGCTGATAAAAGAACATCTATGCATTTCACTATATGTAGGTATACGCAAGAGTCCTAAATTCTTTTTTCTTTTTTTTTTTTTTTAATGTAAAGTTGTCATATCACTTTCATTTGTCAGACAGCAAGGAATACATGAGAAATAGAAGCCCATCGTTCATTACACCACAATTTGGATCAAACCCAAAACCAGACATTAATGTTTTAATTATGAAAATTGAATGCGACATTTAATATACTTTCTTTTTAATATTATCAACGAATAGTAGTCTGAACAGCAAATTTTAAAAAGGACAATTTTCTTTGATTAATTCAATTGTCAAAATTAAATTAAGATAATTGAAAATAATGAAAAGACAAAATAGAATCACAGAATCACAGAATTTCTAGGTTGGAAGAGACCTCAAGATCATCAAGTCCAACCTCTGACCTAACACTAACAGTCCCCACTGAACCATATCACTGAGCTCTACATCTAAACGTCTTTTAAAGACCTCCAGGGATGGGGACTCCACCACTTCCCTGGGCAGCCCGTTCCAACGTCTAACAACCCTTTCGGTAAAGAAGGTCTTCCTAACATCCAACCTAAAACTCCCCTGGCGCAACTTTAGCCCATTCCCCCTCGTCCTGTCACCAGGCACGTGGGAGAACAGGCCAACCCCCACCTCGCTACAGCCTCCTTTCAGGTACCTGTAGAGAGCGATAAGGTCGCCCCTGAGCCTCCTCTTCTCCAGGCTGAACAGTCCCAGCTCCCTCAGCCGCTCCTCATAAGACTTGTTCTCCAGGCCCCTCACCAGCTTCGTAGCCCTTCTCTGGACCCGCTCAAGCACCTCCATGTCCTTCTTGTAGCGAGGGGCCCAAAACTGAACGCAGTACTCGAGGTGCGGCCTCACCAGAGCCGAGTACAGGGGGATGATCACTTCCCTGGACCTGCTGGTCACACTATTTCTGATACAAGCCAGGATGCTGTTGGCCTTCTTGGCCACCTGAGCACACTGCTGGCTCATATTCAGCTGACTATCAACCATCACTCCCAGGTCCTTCTCTGCCTGGCAGCTCTCCAACCACTCATCTCCCAGCCTGTAGCTCTGCTTGGGGTTATTGCGCCCCAGGTGCAGGACCTGGCACTTGGCCTTGTTGAACTTCATGCAGTTGACCTCAGCCCATCGGTCCAGCCTCTCCAGATCCTCCTGCAGAGCCTTCCTACCCTCGAGCAGATCGACACACATACCTAACTTGGTGTCATCTGCAAACTTACTGAGGGTGCACTCAATGCCCTCATCCAGATCATCAAGGAAGATATTGAAGAGGACCGGCCCCAGCACCGAGCCCTGGGGAACGCCACTAGTAACCGGCCTCCAACTGGATTTGACTCCATTTACCACAACTCTCTGGGCCCGGCTATCCAGCCAGTTTCTAACCCAACGAAGCGTGCGCCAGTCCAAGCCAAGAGCAGCCAGTTTCCTGAGGAGAATGCTGTGGGGGATGGTGTCAAAAGCCTTGCTGAAGTCAAGGTAGACCACATCCACAGCCTTTCCCTCATCCACCCAGCGCGACACTTTGTCATAGAAGGAGATCAGGTTCGTCAAGCAGGACCTGCCCTTCATAAACCCATGCTGACTGGGCCTGATCGTCTGCTTGCCCTGCAAGTGCTGCGTGATGACTCTCAAGATAATCTGCTCCATGAGCTTCCCTGGCACTGAGGTCAAACTGACAGGCCTGTAGTTTCCTGGGTCAGTCCTCCGGCCCTTCTTGTAGATGGGCGTCAGATTTGCTAGCCGCCAGTCAAGTGGGACCTCCCCCGATAGCCAGGACTGTTGATAAATGATGGTAAGCAGCTTGGCCAGCACCTCTGCCAGTTCTCTCAGTACCCTTGGGTGGATCCCATCCAGCCCCATCGACTTGTGCACATCCAAGTGCCGTACCAGGTCACCAACCATTTCTTCATGGATAGTGAGGGCCACATCTCTCTCCCCATCCCCTTCCACCAGTTCAGGGTACTGGGTTTCCAGAGAACAACCGGTATTGCCGCTAAAGACTGAGGCGAAGAAGGCATTAAGCACCTCCACCTTTTCCTCATCTCTTGTAACTAAGTTTCCCCCCGCATCCAGTAAAGGATGGAGATTCTCCTTAGTCCTCCTTTTTGTGTTGATGTATTTATAAAAACATTTTTTGTTATCTTTAACAGCAGTAGCCAGATTGAGCTCCAGATGAGCTTTGGCTTTTCTAATTTTCTCCCTGCACAGCCTCGCGATATCCTTATAGTCCTCCCTAGTGGCCTGCCCACTTTTCCAAAGATTATAAACCCTCTTTTTTCTTCTAAGCTCAAGCCACAATTCTCTGTTCAGCCAGGCTGGTCTTCTTCCCCGCCAGCTCATCTTTGGGCACGTGGGGACAGACCGTTCCTGCGCCATTAAGATTTCCCTCTTGAAGAGCGCCCAGCCTTCCTGGACCCCTCTGCCCTTCAGAACCGCCTCCCAAGGGACTCTACCAACCAGTGTCCTCAGCAGCACAAAGTCAGCCCTCCGAAAGTCCAATACAGTGGTTTTACTGGTTCCCTTCCTGGCCTTGCCAAGAATAGAGAACTCCACCATTTCATGGTCACTCTGCCCAAGACAGCTCCCGACAATCACATCCTCCACCAGTCCTTCTCTGTTTGTGAAGAGAAGGTCTAGGGGGCACCTCCCCTCGTAGGCTCACTAACCACCTGTGTCAGGAAGCTATCTTCCACGCTCTCCAGAAACCTCCTAGACTGCTTTCTCTGGGCTGTGTTGTGCTTCCAGGATATGTCAGGGAAGTTGAAGTCCCCCACGAGAACCAGCGCTGAAGATTTCACAACTTCTGTCAGCTGCCTGTAGAACTCCTCATCCGTCTCCTTGTCCTGGTTCGGCGGTCTGTAACAGACCCCGACCAGGACGCTAGCCTTGTTGGCCCCGCTGATCCTAACCCAAAGGGACTCGACTTCGTCATGCCCAGCCTCGAGTTCTACAACATCAAAAGACTCTAATATAGAGAGCCACTCCACCACCCCTTCTGTGCTGCCTGTCCCTTCTGAAGAGTTTATAGCCAGTCATTGCAGCACTCCTGTCATGAGAGTGGTCCCACCACATCTCCGTGATGGCAACCAAGTCGTAGCCTGCCTGCTGCACGATGGCTTCCAGCTCCTCCAGTTTGTTACTCATGCTGCGTGCATTGGTGTATATGCACTTCAGCTGGGCCATTGCCTTATCCCCCGGCCTTGCTATTGTTCCCCCTGGCACAGCTCCAACAACCCTTGCTTCAGCCCCATCCCCCTTCTTACCTAGTTTAAAGCCCTCTCAATGAGCCCTGCCAGCTCCTGGCCCAGGATCCGTTTTCCCCTAAAAGATAGGGACCCGTCTGCGGCCATCAGGCCGGGTGTCGAGTAAAGTGCCCCATGGTCGAAAAACCCAAGATTTCTGTGTTGGCACCAGCCCCTGAGCCACGTGTTTAACAGGTGGGCTTTTCGTGTCCTCTCTGTACCCCTCCCTGCCACCATAGGGATGGATGTAAACACCATCTGCACTCCCGCTCCATCCACTAACCGTCCCAGTCCCCTAAAGTCTCGTTTAATAGCCCTCAGGCTTCTCTCTTCAATGTCATCACTACCTGCCTGGACTATCAAAAGAGGATAATAGTCAGAGGGGCGAACCAGGTTGGGAAGCTTCCTGGCAACGTCCCTGACCCTGGCCCCAGGGAGGCAGCAGACTTCCCTACGGGTAGGGTCAGGCCGACAAATAGGGCCCTCTGTTCCCCTGAGGAGAGAGTCTCCCACAACAATCACCCTTCTGTCTTTCTTGGTGGAGGCAGTCCTGAGGCGTGGAGTCGACCTCCTCGCCCTAGTCATCCTCCTGGGTACACTTGCTACCTCTTCCTCACCCACCGGTCTCTCAATCTCCAGGGCCTCAAACCTGTTGCGTAAAGGGCACCTGGGAAGGTGGGGCCGGAAGGGGAGGGCATCGCCTGCGATGTCGAGCAGGGACCTTTTTCCATTCCTCCTCAACTCCCAGATCCCCTCCCTCTGCCTGACGGAGGCAGGACAGGGAGTCCACCCCCATCTGGGGTGTCTCACCCCGGTACCTCTCCTTGAGGCCCTGCAGGGAGTCGCTCCACCAGTCTATCTCCTGCTCACACTCCCTGATATCTCTCAACCTCTCCACCTCCTCCTTGAGCTCCGCCACCATGCGGACCAGGTCATCCACCTGCTCACACCTCACACACACAGTTTCTCTACCTCCCGCCGATGGCAGCAACAGGCTCAGACACTCCCTGCATCCGGTGGCCTGAACCGCTGCACTTTTTAACGGGTAGTCGGTCTGGGTGTGTACCGACTTCCTGGAGAGCGCACTGTGCCTGGTGGAGACCATTATCGCCTCGCTAACGGCTGTCGTTGAGGAGGTGTTACGTACGGGCGGGGGAGAGCGCTCCGCCCTTCCTGCGCGAACTGCCGCGCTAACTGCCTCGCCGCGCCCTGTTTGCCCGTCCTGGTCGCTCGCGCTCCCCAGGGGCAGCTTTTGAGCGGCTGTGGGAGGGGGCGCTGCTGGCTCCGCCTACGCCTCGTCAGCCTCCCGAGGGCTGCCGGGTCCTGGCGGCTCCCTCGAGTAGGCTCGATGCCGGAAAAATTAGCCCTGCCTGTCCCGATCCCCCGCTCCGCTGCAGAACGCGTCTGCTCCGGAGCCGATCGCCTCGGCAAATGGCTGCACTAATTTGCTAACATAAAAATAGCTGCACTGATTTGCTAACAAAGACAATACTTTGCCATTTCCTTTGCTTGTTCCTGTTGCACTTATTGTGAATTAGCTGCCCATTGGATAAATTATATACCTGAGGTTATTCAAATTTTCTGACATCCATAAATTCATCAATAAAGAAATCATATATGGAAACATATTAGCACATCAAGATGTTATAAAACATATTTTGTGAGGTCTTCAGTGAACATAGAGATAGCCAGTTTAAACTCTACAACTTCTAGAAGTTTCAATTAGGAACAGGCATTAATTTCACCAATGCCTTTGTGTTAATTAGTCTTTAGGATTAAACACATTGCTATTAAATACTGCACGATGACTGGTTTTCTGGTTGTCCCTGAGGATTATGCTTACAGCTGTGGGCATTTTATAAATGGCTAACAGAAAAGATATCATGACACTAATGCTTTGTAGGGGCAGTTGCAAGTGACTGTACAAGACAGCAATACCCCAAATATGTATCATCTAATCATTTTAGGACTGATGGAACTGTAACATTTTCAGAATTTAGATACAGACCTAGGTCACAGTTTCATATCTGACCTAAATAAGTATAACAGATCAAATTAAATCTCTACGTCCAAACATCTGCAGCCCTTCAAATCGTAATCTAATGAACTGTGACCAATTCAGCACGTCAAGGCAGAATCAGAAGCTCAGAAAATCTATGAGTGCTCTGCAGAGATAGAGTTGCTCGTTCGTTTTGGTTTGTTTGTTTGTTTTTAATAGATAACTAAAAACTATTTTCACAGCAGCTGATTGTGTAAAAATAGAGACTGATTGATATGAGCAATTTCAACTTTTTAGAAGCATTAGAAAAAGTACTGGTAAGATAGGCTAGGATATTAAAAACAAACTTTGTATAAATTATTGTTGCGATTAATGAAATAAGTTCATTATTGCCTTGGAGCATAGCATTTGCATAAGATGTGAAGACTGGAGAAGGGAGAACCAAGGTCAAAGAGAGCATGTACTGTCTTACATTTTATGTGGTCTCTGGCTATAGCAGAAAGCATGTATAAGACATTTTAATTTCCTTTCATTATTTGGGTATCAAACAAAAGAAAACAAAGCCCTACAGAACATCTGAGAAATTTACCTGGATCCTTTCCTGTAAATCTGATCAAGAAGAATCAGAAAATAGAAATAAAAACAGTATGGAAGATTCTAGAAAGGAAGTCCATATATGCCTCATAGGAAATCCATTTGTGTTAAATATGATGGGTCTGAGTAAGGGCTAGGCAAGGTGGAGAGCTTAGAACAGGACAAAGAAATTAAGTCAAAATGTCTCCTTCCAGGTTTGTCTAGCAAAATGGTTCAAATCTCTAAAGTATTTATTAAATATGCACAACAACAGCATGCAGCACTGAGTTTTGTACACTCCTGGGATTTAGGAATGGGGAATATTCAGACTTACCGGAGTGAGTGTTTAGCTCTGGAGCTGGTCAAAGGAAGCAATAATTATGAAATCATAGCTGGATTTTTTTGGTGGTAAAACATATTCCATTCACTTAGTGAAACAACTACTGTGGCAGCTGCTGCACTTGCCTCCAAGAAATATTAGAAATGCCACCACAATCATTAAGAAAAGTTCAGGAACAATTGACATACGATTTTATAGGAACATCTGTTTTGGGGAGGAGTTAAGGGGAGTGACGGAGGGGCAAAATCAAGAGAGCAACATCTTGTGATAAATGATTGAGTCCCAAATAGGATTCTAATTAAAGTTTGTAATTTATTAAGTGAATAGAGGCAAGCAAACAGTGCTGGGTGTGCTGGGAGTCTCTGCTCCACCAAGACGCACACCTGTTACATCAGGTGGTTGATTTTTATGCTCCTAGACTAATACATATTCATCACTACTCCTAGAAAAGGCAGGGTTATTATAATTAGTTCCTGGAATCCAAACCCTCTCCGGACACATGCGTATTAGTCTCTGGTGGTCTCTCTGGGGGTCTCTTGTGCTGAAGGCTCATAGCCTTCCTCCCAGGCTTTGTCCTTCAGTCGTCCTTCAGCTTCCCCTTTCTCCTTATTTGCTGGATCTCTTTGCTGGATGTTAGAGGCTTGGGCAGCATCCCATGCAAAAGTCTGCAGTTTCCTAAAAACTCCTTGGTCCTCTTATCTCCCAGACTAGAGTCTCAATCTAGTCAAACCCTCTATTTACATGAATTGCTGGACCCTTCCTTTGCATGATACAAGACCTATGTACACTAATCACTCTGTTTTTCTTAGATAGAAGGTTATATGTCATCATGCGGCCCTAGCATTGTTCCATACTGACACAAATCAAATGAACACATTTCACAATCTCATATATAGAATATTTTTTTTTGTTTACAAAAGCAATTGATATGGATACTGAGAAAGCTATATTATGAATGAATGCCACACTGTCAAATACCACTCCAAGGTGACACTACACTTCAGAAAAAGTTTGTGTTACAGCTACAATCTTTTAAAACAAATTCCTGAGAATTTAATTTTTCAGCGGATGGCTGGTCTAGGTCAGTCCATTTTGCCAGGTGCTTGGAAAAATCAATGCCCTTCCTTCCACCTCCAAACAAAAAATAGACATTTATTCCAGCTCAAGCAATTGCCGTCCTTTTTGGCAGGTTTCCCAAATGAATGCGGATGAGCTTCCCAGAGACATCTACAAATTTGTGTGTTTACATCCCATTAAAAATAAATGAACACTGGGTATACAAATTCCTTTCTAAATATGTTTGCATCTTTAGAGATGTTTCCTGCTCTACATGTCCATTACCAGTAGTTCGATGCTGGTCTGCTGGCAAAGCAGTGCGGGGAGCAGTGCATTTGGGTAGGCAGTTTCCCTGGAACTGAACATCACACATCTAAACTCTCAATAAAATGGTCACTTGAGCCTGACTTTCATGATTTTGACGTACCACAACATACTTTAAAAATGAACATCCGTGAAAGGAAGGTTAATGTTTAATTAAGAAAAGATCTTGATTTTAGTGTCATGATGCTCACACTTCTTAAACCAGGCAGAGCTGTTTTTCATTTCAGTCAAGACAGGTCCAACATTCCACATTATCAGTTTATTGGTTAAACAGAAGAATTTCTCTTTAGCTATTCTTGGTATACTGTTATCTTCTGAAAACACACAGATATGTCCCTGAAGGCACTCCCTCTGCCCTGCTAGGTAACTCATACCAATTCAGGGAACAAAGGCCTCAGCACAGGGGTCCAGCTCTCAGCCATGGTATATCAACACATGGAAAATGTGTTTGATATAGACTGAAGAGCAAGATAGGCATGCAGTCTAGTATGCCTGCATATTAGTCATTAATAATTCTTTATAAACCAAAGACAACAATGCTTAGAACTAATGCACCCTGCCTATCTATTGACTTTAATCAGGAGTGACCTTGTATACTTTTAGTTCCTGAATAAGGCAAGCTGACACTGCACAATTCATGTAGTTATGTACATTTAGTAAAACAGAAATAATTTAGTTAATCTTGCCTGCAAAATTCCCAGTGCAAGATTATAACCTGTTCTCCAATGATCAAAATTACACAAGCACCAGGATTTTTTAAGTCTGCTTGGAAAACACAGACTTGATGTTTCCCTTGCTAACGTTGCAGCTAAGCAAGATCCCTCAACAATGCCAATTTTTCCTACATGTACTCCAAGTTCAGACTTCCATTTCCCAGAGATTTACCAAATGGAATAAGTTCTAATGTCCTGCAAAATAATAATAATTTTAAAAGCTAATGTTAATGTTTTTAAACAATTGATCCCACTAACCATGCTTTCTGAGTTATGGTGCCCTGACAATCTTCACTGCTACTACTAGAGTAGGGAGCTCAAGTGCTTGAGAAAGGGCTTAGGATCCCAGGCTTCTCAGGAACTCACATCCACAAAATACTGACTTTGTTTCATTTCAAAAAGATTTAAGAAATGCAAACTCTTTGCCACAAGCTTCTTTATCTCACCAGTGCAGACTGCAGAGTGAGGTCAGAGTAACTCCTCACCAGAGGGGCAGAATTCGGATGTCTGTGTTTAAGAGAACATCAACATTTTTTTCATGTTTCAATAGAATGATCCCCAGTAAAAAAAAAAAAAAAAAAAAAAAAAAAAAAACCTTTGCTTCATTCATTTTGCTCTGCTCTTTTAAACTGAAAAACTGAAATATCTCCAGAGAACAGGAAAAACACATGCAAATTCAGCTTACTTGGGGCAGCACTTTTCATTCTCCACCTGCAGTCTTTGAGTGTAACCGTCAAATATCCTGCGCTATAAGGAATGTTATGGCCCATGTATGTAATCCCCTCAACCACCCAAAAACTTTAGAGCTTCACTTTCTTGTAGAATCATAGGGTATCCTGAGTTGGAAGGGACCCACAAGCATCATCATCAAGTCCAACTCCTGGGTCTGCACAAGACCACCTGAAAACAAGACCCTGTGTCTGAGAGGGTTGTCCAAACACTTCTTGACCCCGGCAGGGTTGGGGCCATGACCACCTCCCTGAGGAGCCTGTCCCAGTTCCCAGCCACCCTCTGGGTGCAGAACCTTTCCCTTACCCCCAGCCTGTCCCTCCCCTGTCCCAGCTCCATGCCGTCCCCTTGGGTCCTGTCGCTGTCCCCAGAGAGCAGAGCTCAGTGCCTGCCCCTCTGCTCCCCTCGTGAGGGAGCTGCAGGCTGCCATGAGGCCTCCCCTCAGCCTCTGACCTAGGCTGAATCTGGGCTTCTCTTTTCCTTATTCACCAAGTGATGGGGCTTTGGAATTCCCCATGAGTTCCAGGCTTCACCCTACCCAAGGCAGCAGTGACCAGCTATCCCTCTGCTGGCTGCATTGCCTCTGTTTACTGCCTTTGAAACTCTGGGAAAGATGGTGGTCAGGCTGAGCCTGTGCTGTGTTGGGAGCAATCAAGATGAACAGATTCTAACAGACTATGATTTAGAGTGAAGAAAGGGTCCTCTGTGTAATTGCAGTCAATGGCTTTGTTTCAATTTTAAGAAGTCAGTTCTGGTTTTCTTTTGAAAGTTTCTGGTACAAAAATAATTTTCTGCATCCCACTCTGAAAACAATGACAGATTCGTTATCTCAGGAGAATCTTTAATGTGTGAGACCATGTTTGTGAGCCTTAAAATAGTATCCAGACAACGGAGTCTCTTCTTGATCTAGTTTTGAAAAGCTGAAATGAGCTGGCCTGTTTCTCTTGGGGCTGAAATAATGTGTGCATCTAACCTCACATAAATAAGATAAGGAAGAGGAACAAATGTAAGGAAGCACATAGCTCCTAAAAATCCTGAGCACATCATTCACAGCAGTTCTCCTGAGCTTTGGAGAACTGAAAACATGGAGCTGACAAAGAAAGTTGCACTTACAAAACAAGAGCGTTTATCAACTGCTGCGTGTTTTTTTTTTCCTTAGCTGTTATGAGAAAATTCATTTTGTATTCCAAGTTTCTCCCATTCATTTTGCACCTGGGTGGCATATTTCAAAGCTATACTCTCTTCTCCCTCCTCTCTCCCCACCAGAAGCTGCTGGTGCCATTTCTGGGTACAAACAGGAGAGCAGACCTCCCACCTCCTCCAGGTATATGTGAGATACTTCTGCAGTTCTGGAAGCTTGTTGCACCTAGGAAGAGAGTGGTGAGGCCATCGGTCTGTCAGCTGCCAGCTAATCCTCACAGCAACATTACTGGCAATGTCACCCTTCTACCCTCGCTGAGGTGTCATGGTAATGAAAAGAGGAAACAAACACTTCTGGAACTGGAGGGCGGAGTGTAAGAGAGATCATAAAACAAGAATCAGCCCTGGAAGCTCCTGCAATTACTGCCAGCTCACCTGCTACGACAACTAGTCACCAGGGCTGTCTACTATTTGATGCCACAGCAGTTGTCCAGAAGTAAATAAATACATGAGAGACGTACCTCCAAAGTAAATTCAGTATATGATTTATTCATAGCATTTTATGAATGAAAAAGAAGGAAAGTGATTACGAATTAAATTATTGATGGAAACTGGGGAAATCTGGACAAAACTGGTAGTGTTGCCAGTCTTGCAATAAGTGCACTTAGGCCTTGAGCAGATCAGATAATCCTGCTGTGCCTTGGTTTCTCACCTGGTGGATTGCAATGGCACAGCTCTAAGCATGCTCTTTGCACATCTGGTGAGTATGGTATCTAACCTGCTTGGACTGTCAGCTATTTCTTTCTTGGGGTCAACTCTGGAGAACCATTTGGAAAGTACAGGTGCTTGGATTACATCTGGAATAGGGAACACAAGTCTTTCCAGTTCCTCAGCGTGGCTGCATGCCCGTACTTCTTTCCAGTCTCACAGGGAGGCATGGCCCAGTGCCCCTTGCTGCGGGGAGAGCCCAGGAGCAGCTCCAGGGGGACCGGTGCTGCCTCCTGTGTACACAGACACAAACCAGGGAGTGATAGGACCTATAAGGAGGGTACATGCTGGGGTGATCAGCTACTGTGTTTTGGACAGTAGCCAGAGAAAAACAGCTTCCTGAGATCCAAACTGCAGCCACAATTCATTGCTGACCTCTGAGAACCTGGGGACTCTCCAGCCTAACTGTACACACAAAAGCCAACGCTGAGCAATTTGAAAAGTTGATACCACATGTCTGTGCAACGCCTAGCTGAGACCTGATACAAGAAACAGTAATAAAAAGGTTTCCTAGAAATGTGTTCCACTGGTGCAGAAAGTCCATTAATCACCACTGAGGTAAACTGAGAGAAAGAAGCCATTCGTGTGGGTTTGCAGAGAAATGTCAGACAAAGCCTCTTCCACCTGACAGAAAGTGAAGTGCATGTGTTGGAGTATTCCCTCAGAGGATGTAAGAAAAGGACATCTTGGGTTTGCATTTGGGTACCTTAAGTAGTGTCATTCTGAAAAAAAGAATCAATGCTAATTGCATTTGCTTTCAAAAATACTCCAAATTACTCTATTAATATAGAGACGCCTCAGGAAGTCATTCCTGTTATGCATATTAATAGACAAGGAGAACTGCTTTGTTTTTTTCTCTCCTTTTTCTCTGTTTTCTAGTGAAATCCCTTCAGTGGCTGTTTGTACAAGTCAACCATGTAAACCCATCCTGTCTTACTCCATTAGTTCCTGAGAGACCAGGCAACTGGCACTGCTCCAGTGTATCGTCCACAAGCACTATAGCCTCTACTGTCCCCTGTATAGCAACAACAAAACAAAAGAAAAAAAATAAAAGGAAAAAAAGTAAATTTAAAAGTAAAGAGGCTAAAAAAGTACGTGTTAGGATGAACTGATAAAGGCAGTCAGACCTGACAGGTGACAATCCATCCTTACTGCCATTCCTGAAGGCAAAAGGGATGGGACAGCTTTTGATGCATGGTCTGGTGAGAGAATAAAGAAAACCCAGATGAGAAGGTGCTAGCCAGGAGCTCCAGACTGCATTTTGCAGGAGAGGTTGCTAGGCAGCTGCATCTGGGACAGCACCACCAGCACGCCAAGCCGCTGCTCAGGAAAGAATAACATCAGCAGTGCTGGTAACAACAGCAGGCTCTGGGGTTTCAGAAGAAGCACCTTTTCAACAAACCTGGGATTCTAGCAAGAAGTTCAAATTAGGAAGGCAACCACCTCATGCATGACACAAAAACAAACTTCAGAATATCTGTGTGTTGTAGCTAGTTAGAGGCATATGAGTACATACATGTATATGAGATATTACAGACCTCATTCTCATGAGAAGCATGAAATGGTGTACAGATATATATATATAATCTGTATATATACACACACACCATTGACTGAAATGCATGAAGACATTGATCCTGACCCTTGGAAAGAAACACCAGGTGCTTTGTTACCAGCCTGCCAGTGCAGCGTGATCTATTTGCTAGCCCAGGCGAGCTGTATGTCTGCTCCTGCCTCTGTCCTGGCAAGCAGCCTGATGTTAGCTGCCAGCTCACCCCGCTGAACAGACCTGGGTCCCATGGCGTGTGCTCTGCTTTTCTCATTTGGCAGTGTGTGGTGATAAGAGGTAAAACACAGGTATCCCCAAAGGGAGTTGAAAATCAAGTAGGAACTGCTAATTGAGCACAATCACAATGTGTACCAATACATTGTACAAATGTATGTCATGTAAATAGCCAGTACTCCTTAATGTCATTTTAGCAAGGGTTCTCAACTTTCCTTTTTTTATCCACATAAATAAAATTAATTTCTTTTAACTTTAATAGCCAGACTCTGAAACTCACTTTCTCACTGAATGCTGCCCTGCTTGAGAAGACACCAAGGGATTCAATAGGCATGTCTAAAAGTCAAACAGTCTCTAAATTCTTTAGTCATATAAATGTCATATAAAGCTGAGTTGTTTATCTAAACATCCTTGCAATTCTAGGATTCATGTAAAATGAAAACCAGAACAAGAGAGCCCTTGATATATGACACTTCTCTCTCCTTTATTTGTAATGAAAGCAGGTATTGTTTTCAAGGGAATGAGCTCATAAGCAAGCATTATGGAGCTGTAAACCAATGAGGAAAATAAATATAATTCCAAATAACTTACTTTTACTGAAATCCAACAAAGATAGCAAATAAATATTAAAGGTAGTCCAATCACAAATGCAAGCTTGTGCATAGTAACAGCTGCTCTTATGAGAATGAAATATTGGGGGCTTTTTAACTACACTGGGGAGAATAATTAAATCCAGTAGAAAATAAATAACTACTGTAGCAGTTATGACTTTTTAGATATATATTTTTTTTCAGGATAAAATCATCTTTGTCTATATTTCTCCAACAGACAGTGCATTTTCTGTAAGTTTCTGCAATCCACTGTGTGTATAAGAGAATGTCTCCAAACCATCCCTATAAGCGCCATTTTGAAGCACTAAAAAAATTCCACTTGATCCAAACTATTCTTTAAAGTTCCCTAAACAGGAATTAATCCTAAAGGTGCAATCATAGTTATTCCATCAGAACACAATTAGCAGTCACAAAGACTCTCATCCAACACAATAGATACCAACCTAGGAAATGCTAATACCTGGGAATTTTGTCTTAGTGTTTACTCAGACAAAGAGAGAAAATGCTTAAACTCCTCCAAGAAGTACTTGTCATAAAATTCTGTGCCATGGTGGTATAAGGTTCATGTAAATGAAAGTCCAAGCCAGTAGACAAAAAATTGCAAGAAAGCAACACCAATGAGGAAGGTGGCTACAAACCAGCAGTACCTGACATGAACAGTATCTTTCTGAGCCTTGCTTGAATTAACTAAATGACACGAAATGACACAAAACATTTATTTGATTTTAGAAATGTTGATCAATGTCATTAAGAAATAGAGGCAGTGACTCTGATGCTGTTCTATGAATTGTTTTTTCTGAAGAGGTTTTGCAAGGATCAAAAAGTTTCTGTGAGCGATGGTGGCCAGGAATAAACATTATACAGAAACTCAAATTAGAGAAGCCAAAGAAAATGAGGGAGTTGGGCTAGAGGTTGGTGCTGAGCAGGGTTCCCTGAAGCAGAGCCTGACTGCAACAGCCCCTGGCCTCCACTGGTGACAGTGGATGGTCTCCATCCCCTCCAGCCCACCTTCGAGAAGAGCAAGAGCTGGAAAAGAATTGGCTGTTCTTCAGCGAAGAGCAGTGTCAATTAAAATAAACCTCAGAAAGCTAAACATTCAGAACAGCATTTGTCTTCCCTATACCCTTGAAGTATAAAAATTAAAAAGGAGAACAAATTAGGCTAATCTGCAAGTAAAGGGTACAACTGAAATGCAAATACCTGCCTGTAGAAAGGGATATGGAAGCATATTGGACAGTAAATAGTTTTGGGGGAAATACAGAAGCTGTGTGGCTAGAAAGGAGCAAAGTACCTCAACTTGCGGCAAAAAAAATGCTTATAATCAAAAGGACAGTTGGAAATTAGAACAGTGTAGAGAAAGTACATCATATGCGATTTAAAATGTAAATTCCCTGCAAATGCAAGAAAACCCTGCAGACACTCTTAAGGCAATCAGAGAGCCACATCAAAACTAACAATACTGAAGACAAGAGAACCTCATATGTTCAGAACATCTTTTTCATTATATGGAAAAGAGAACTAAATATTGCTGTAGCCATACTTATTATATATTATATAAATATATATATTTAATTTCTGATCTGGAAATAGATGTGCACAAAGTGGACCCAAGTTTTATGTCCTATAGCCAAAAGGTCTGGAGTGCAACTGTACAGATCCTTTGTCCCACTGTCTCCCCCTTACCCACATGTGACCTGACCTTGGGAGATTCCTTGGTGCCAGAGTTTGAAGCAAAATAAGAGTAGTAGGAACTAAGATTTAAATGCATTATTAATATCCATATATATTACAAAATGTTACACTGGCGTCCATCCAACTACTCCTTGCTAGGGTACCAACACACCTAACAATCTCTTTCTTGACTCACCACGACCCTGCTCAGGAGGGAAGCATTATCATTCCCTGCTGGGAAGCACAGTATATCCAGGCTGTAGTCACAGCAAAGACTGCTGCACATAGTTCTGAGATAATCTGGGAACAGGTGGCAGTTAATTCACGGTAGGATGTGAATTGCACACGTTAAATGTCCAGGTACTGACCAGATAAATCTGTTCCCTCCAAACTGATTCAGTTCCAATATATTCCACTGAAAAGTTCCGTAAGTGTCCAACTAATGCTTGCACGGAAGCACCAAAGACTCAGAAGATGGTTTCGACCTCTGTCCCAGACCTGGCATCTAGGGACAGCATAGGAAATCTCTATAAATCCCACAGGAGTACTCAAATGAGGCCTAAAACATCCTGCCGGCATTTCAAATGTCAAAACAAATATAACCACTGCAATGCTGTTCGCAGGTGACAGCTGAAATTGGTATCGTGCTGTTTCAATCAAAGCCCCCCTGTCTTCAAGTACTGCAGCAACCAAGCTGCAGAAGCCCAAGCAGGCTTCTGGACCATACTGCCCTCTTGCTATATCTAACATTTAAACGTCCTGGAGAACTTCTAGCCTTTGATTATCTAACTTTTAAAGAACATAAAGTGCAAGCCAATATTGTAGCAGCATTTTTCCATGCACTGAGGAGGCCACTGAACCTTTGTGTGTTCAGTTTTGAACCAGTTACAGTTAATAATTCTCTGTCAAAGTGCAGAATTACACACACAAAAGCAAGCACAAGGAATGCTAATATATGAGTGTGCATCAGAAATGAATCATTGCACAGTCATCACCCCCTCTCCATTTCCTATTAAATAAAGCAACATATAAAACAACACTGACATTATTCATTAATTTAATTGCTCAACTTACACGTTTTACTGTATCTAACCCTGGGAATAATATAAAAGAACCCTGCCTGCACAGTTTCAGTTTTTCTGGTATAAGCTACCACAGCATGAACCTACCATAGAACTACAGATCTTTTTCTCCTAGACTTCAGCTGAACTTCATATTGGTATAGGGTGGAAGAGCCGTGAAAAAGGCTTGAGTAAGGATTCTCGTACACACCAGGTACAGCTGAACTAGCGTGGAGGAAACCTTACTATGGGCAGACAATGATTGTTGTAAAAAAGAAAGAAACGAGGCTTTCTTTCTTACGTTTGTTACCTGGCCTCTGACCTGTTCCAGCACAGCTACAATTGGTTCCAAATTTAGGATATCACATTTGGCTTCTTAAATAGGATGTGTTGTTCTGTATACCTGGCTTCAGCTAAGTGGCTGACTAACCAGAAGACATCTTGCTATCCAGAATTGGCTAACAGTTTACCGATACATCTCTGTCTTCAGCTATATGCTAGTTATTTTATCCTTTTGTAATTTTGACCTCTTTGTGGAAGCAAATATCCTTCTTCTTTGAGCTGGCATGTGGCTAGTCAAAAAAAAAAAAAAAAAAAAAGGTCTATCTGCAGCTCCTAAGCTGCATGATAAATAATAACTAGCAGTTACTCAAGCCAAGAGTACATTTGCCGGCCAATATTCAGCAGAAATTCAACCATGGAAAAACAAAACCAGGGCATTGTAAGCACTGGGAACACTGACAAATCTCTCGGATCGGTTTGCTTTGCCCACTATCAGTCTCCAGCTTTTATGAGCACCTTTGTGTCCTTTCTTTTCTGGCCTCTTTCTTTCCAATCTCTGATGCTTCTTAGTTCTGAATAAGGGATTACCTTTAAAATTATTTGCATTTTGTTATTTGGATGAACAAAACTGAGTGCTGCTTGAGAATAAATTTTAGGTTTTCATCTTCTGGGCAGCTTTTTGTGTGTTTATTACAGATATTATTACTTGTGAACAGAGAGACCAGCCAAGGGACTCCAGGGACCAGTTCCAGGGTTTTTAGAAAACAGGTTCAATACCTTTATCACATCCACCAACACTTCAAAAGTAAATCAGGCTCCCCTCTACACAGGGTATTCAGAGAACAGGAGTCAGCTGGGCTTGCTTTGCTGTGTGGCTGCTCCACATTTAAGGAGCTTGAGGGGAGAACCAGAGAAATTTGAATTTGAAAGAGGCAGGGTAGAATTGTGTGTAAAATGTTTAAAACAAACCAAAAAAATATACAAGAAAAGAAAAGAAAAGAAAAGAAAAGAAAAGAAAAGAAAAGAAAAGAAAAGAAAAGAAAAGAAAAGAAAAGAAAAGAAAAGAAAAGAAAAGAAAAGAAAAGAAAAAAGCATGTTGAGCGGGTATGAATGCAAGGCAGCTCCTTCTAGGGATAAATGTAGGAGCAGAGGGTGCAGCCAGCTGAGGGCTGTGTAGGATCTAACAGTGTGAATAGCAGCTCCGTGAGCAGAGATGTGTGATTCTTTCCCTCCTTCCTAAAGGAGCAAAGACCTGACCCTGTCAGTTGTGGCCCTATCATCCTTTCCCTCTTTCCAATTACTGGTAAGTGTGAGAGTGTAAGGCTAAGAATACATTATTCATATCTAAGACTACTCCGTAACTGGATAAACAACACATCCCGCTGTTATCTAAACTGTTGGTAGAAAATCAACAGTCAATAACATGAAATTAAGTATATACATACATAAGTACATGTGTAAATTATTTGTGGACAGGAAAATCTGCCATGAAAATATATGAAACAGAAATAACATTTCTGATTCATTTAAACCTTGCCCCCACTTTTTCACCACGATCTGTTGGTCCAAAGAAACCTCTAAAAAGACAATTTATTCTTCAGCAAGGATTAAAAATTCCTAAGTGTGAAGCAATTAATTAGATGATATCAAATTGTGATGACAAAGAACCTGAAT
The DNA here is from genome assembly GCF_011077185.1 of Oxyura jamaicensis. Taxonomy (NCBI): domain Eukaryota; kingdom Metazoa; phylum Chordata; class Aves; order Anseriformes; family Anatidae; genus Oxyura; species Oxyura jamaicensis. Next base: position 13,082,997 of record NC_048907.1, on the reverse strand, counting down.
AACTGTTACAAAGTAGATTTAGATGAATGTGAGGAAAAACTACCCGTCACTTAGAGAGTGGACTGGAATTAATGAGTTTTAAAGCAGATCTCACGTCCTCCATGGACATCAGAAATGACCTTTGGAAAACCATTATGTTTCATATTCCCTTTATAAAATAAGGAGGGTAATACTATTGCCTCTCTACTGGTTCAAGGCTGTCTTGTCTGCTGAATTGTAAGAACACCAAGAGAGAGATGACGTCCTTCAGAAATCTTGCCCTGAGTATTTTCCTCTTTCTCCAAAAAAATTAAAGAACGCTAACATTTAAAATATCTTGTATACAGCAGGTTACCAGTCAGTAGAGAAAGAGGAAAATAACATGCAATTAGAGTTAATACACAAATTCAAAGGACAAAGTTGTAAAGCCAGATTTTATTACCAAACTATACATTGAAAAAATCTGGAAAATACAGGCTGTCCAAAAACCACTTTCTGTGTTACAGTTTCATTTGTCCAGAAGGCAGAGGAAGTTACTCAGGTAACCAGTGCCATGAGTTTGGTTCTGATTCATAAGGAGAAGCTAAGTAAGAATTTGAAAGTACAAAGCAATTTGGTGAAAAAATATCAAGAAATTGAGTTATCTATTGTAAAGAGCAGTGCATAAGAACAGTGAAACCCAACTGATTAAGGGAAATGGCAGGTTGGATCTTCTGGGAAGAAATTCTAAATTAAAATGAAGTTCTTGAGAACTGGCAGTTATTAAAATAGACTATATTAAAAACTGAAAGTCGAAAGATCCTACTGTAGAGGAAAGAGATTGTCATGACTCTTTAAAGAAGTTAAAAATCAAAAATGAACACACCATAAGCGAGGAATAGAAAGGTATTATACTAGATAGGTATACGATCAGAAAAAAACAAGGTCAAAGGGCAGTTATTACTAGCAAGGAATATCAGACATTGCAGGAAAAGATTCTCTCAGTACAGTGAGGAGGTGACAAAAGGTACAGATTATTTAACGGGGAAAAAGAGCAAATATGAGATGACAGGGAAGTCTCAATTATTCCATGTATTTACTATCTCAGTTTACCACCACAGACCCAGATATATTATATGCTGATTTCAACAAAAAGACAGGCTTGCATACCAGGATAAGGAATAGTACCCATATTCAGATGCACGTAGAACCTGAAGAAATTCATCCTAGAGCACTAAATATTTTAGGGAACTTGTGAAGGGCAATTAAGTTCCTAAAAAACGGAAGAACCATAAATACAGAATGTATTTGCTGACACATGGAAGTTCAGTTAAATAGTCCTCATTTCATGTCTGGGTGTGAAGCTGGTAAGTGGGACTACCTGTGGTATAAAGTGATACTAATTTTCTAATTAAAAGCATCAAAACCTGACCCAAAAACACAGCATCAGGAGATAAGGCTCAGCTTTCTCTACACCCCAAATCAATGTTCCTGCTTGATAATGCTTATGAAAGAAAACATAGGGGATATTAATAACAAAGCAACTGGGCAACATACATCTTCAAATGGTCATATAAGAAATACTTCAAAATTAATTTGTACCGTTCAGTTGGACTGGCACTCCAACTGAACACTTGATCATAAATTTGAAGTTAAATAAAATGTATGGTATTTGACATTTACATTAAACACTGCCTATGGAGGCCTGACAGCATCTGATCTTCTACCTGAAAGAAGCAGGCACTAAGCCTTTTCAATGGACCCCAGCATAAAACAAATATATTGTATTGTAAGACATGTTTCTTCTTGCCATTATGAGCCTGTATCATGCACAGTTTGTTGAGGAATCTAGCTTTGAAAAATAAGTTTTGAGTCGCTTCAGTGTATGGATGAATTATTATTTATCAAGCCTGGCCTACTTGTTATCTAAAACTCAGAAATATTTCTACCATCTATTTTTAAGTACAAATTGAATTTTAGAAAGCTTAACTCCCTGGACTCCTGATTTTGTCTGTAGACAATGAGTCAGAGGCAGGAGCTTAACTCAGCAGGAGCCTGTCTCTGTGTAAGGAACATATGGAAACTAGTCTTTGAAGTCTGGCTGCCTAAAATTAGATTTTCTTCAATACCTCACACAACTCTGATTGTGTGCAACTGCTTGCAGATGGAAATTACAACCTTTCTTGACACAGCCCTGGAGATCAAATAGTCTCTGGCCATTCTGATGTGGTTGAATCATTTGAAATCTACACTGACAAATGCTTTGCAAGATGTCTTGATTTTTCAGTCAAAAAGTGGAAGCAACTGACCATCAGAGCAGATACACAGGAAGTCATAATTGAAAGAGACAATGAACAAAACTCCTAGGCTTAGGTTATTTTTATTCATTTATTTATTTTTAATATGTATATTCACTGCTTTACTTGGAATCTTGGGTTGGTTTTGGCCACAGATTTTTTTTTTTTACTTTTTTTTAAGGCTCAGGCATTTGAAAAGTCAGACTTTTTTTAAATTTCTAGTTAGCTGTAGCATCAGTAGACATCAAGGGATAAGAGGTTTTACCCATTTTTTCCTCAAGGCTTTAATGGAATGAGACAGAAGATGTATATAACTTTAATTTCAGGGTACTCCTCTTAAAACGGTAGGGCTACATGCATGCTTAAAGATGCTAAGTGTTTGCTAAATTAAACGATTGGTTCATATTTACTCCAGTCAGGCTGTTCTCTCCTTAGTTTATCTTGTGGAACCACTCGAGATCATGCTTGGCAATGGCCACTGTCCAATCTGAACATACTGGAGAGTCAGTAATTCAGTGGTACATGGGTTCCTTCAAAGTATTAGTCAGGGGAGTAATTTCTGCTACAAGACAGTACCAAATCATGTCTGTCAGCTTTGTAGCCACTTAGGGCAAGAAACATGCACCAGGAAACTGTGTAATTACATGAAGTGATAAAAGCATAGTGCTATTTCTCTCCTTCATTATCTGTTCTAATAATTTGAGAGTTACCTGTTAATAAACTATAGAGCGATTTCTGTCTTCAAAATACACCTTTCCTATTGGCTTCTAATTCTTTCATCAGAGGAAATTGACATCATAATCAATAAGATGTTTGCAGTCATAGCTGCAGATGGAATCTGGCAATGCTGCAGCCTCCTGATTCAGGCCCACAAGTACTTTATAAATGATTAAAACCAAAATCTATCAGTACAGAAAGACATCACATCTTACGTTTTGAGTGCATACAGATTTGCGCACCTGTTAATAAAAACTTTCTCTTGAATCTGACTTAGGCCGCATCTCTGAGGGTATAACCTCGGGTCACTGAGAGAAGTGATGGTCAAAATTATTATGTTACAGAAACAACAGGGGTCTGGACAGTGTCTGTGTCTTACTTCCTCAGCCATGGACACAACAGCTTATCACAGATGAAACAGCACAGGGAGTACTGAATGTGGTTTTGGAGATGAAAACTGTAAAAACCGGTAAATTTCACCACAAACGTTTATTCCTTTCTTTCTGCCACTTGTGTATTATCTTTTTACTTGTGTCTGAAAACCTTCACATTTACGCTTTGGTACATTTTCTAAATACAATGTAACTGAAGTCAAATGAATACTTGGTGTTCAAAACTGCAGTTGTGATCTCAATTAGATTTATCACAAGGGAGAACAATTATCTAGATTTAGCAGAAAAAAAAATTCTGCTCTGTATGAATAACTTAACATACTAAAAGCTCCATGGTTTTCCTTGAAACAGTTAAAGCAGATTTTATTTCTTATTGAAGAGATAAGTTGCTCATTTAAAGGTGTTCCTTTTTCAAAATCACTGCTAATTCATTTTGTGGGCATGTTGTTTGTTTGATTTTTTGTTGTTGCTTTGTTTTGTTTTTCTTAATAAAAACTAACTCAGTAACTTATTATAGCTGAACACTATTTCTCTGGAAAAAAAAAAAATATGAAAAAAATGATTTAACAACACAGTTCCAAGTGTCAGATATCTTTACTAATAAAGATAGTAGTTTACTCCTGTAGCTTTCCACTGGGGCATTTACTCAATAAAGCGGTATATAACTAAGTCAAAAAAAGCAGTATATAACTAAGTATATAACTAAGTCAAAAAATCAATATTTGACCCTATGAATTTATAGCCACCCAGACTTCTCTGATATTTCCATGTGTGTGCCTAAATATAATTTAATCTACATGTTGCATCTTGGAAGAGAATATAAACATCCTTTAGAAGTCTCATGCAATTGCCATTACAAACAGCAATTGCTGTGCACCTATCACTACCCACAGCTCTTGAGCCACATGGGAGGGGTATGGCAGTAGAAGTTTGGGTTGTGCAACTTGTGTCCTATTTTGCCTCTAATGCAGAGCCTGTAGACAACAGTTGCTCTTTGACCATGAGATCTAGTATACTATTCTCCTTGATGATCCCACTCCTGCAAGTGAATTTCAGAGAAGCACAACTTTCATTTTCTGTATGTTTCTAACTCTTGAAAAGCTGATTTGAATACACCTCGTCCAATATTTATTTGCAAATTTCCTTGTGATTTCTAAGTAGGTGAATCACATGCTGGTTTGAGTCTTGAGGCCAACACTGCATAAACCAATAACTTTCTGCTCACCTTCTGTATTTGCACACTGGAACTAGGGAAAATAGAGAGGAAATTGTACCTGGAAGTGTACATGATTGATAGTGCCTTGGGCCAAGTGCTACAATTTATGCATTATGTCCTACACAGTCTAGCCCACAAGCTCTGCATAACTCTTTGATGAAGTTTTAATTTACCTCAGGTAGTGATAGCATAGTCTGTCAGATCAGAATTTAAGTACATTAAACAGCAACACCATAAAACTTCTCATTTTCATTTATAAGACAGAAATAATTCCAGCAGGAAAAAAAAAAATCACATCAGAAACAGGTTCTCATCTTTCTCATCTTCTGCAAAAATTCTCTTCTCATTGGAAGCTGCAACAGTGACAGCCTATCTATTTACCCTTCTGCACCTTTCTTAGAGATCCTGATGGGAAGCAAGGCAGCAACATAGGACAGTACCTGTGGGCCGCCTGGCCTATCTCCCTGGGCAGCACAATAAATTAGGACCATGCATGATGAGATGCAAACTCACCTGAAATAATTGTCAAGCATGCTTTCACCTCATTAACTCTCAGCCAAATAGATTAATTTAAATTATCAGAAAGCATGCCCTCCACCCTCTGCCTTCAGAAGTACTAGGATCACTCACTCAGACAGACCCTAGGAGCAACAGCTTGCTGGGGAGCTGCTTTCTAGGCACTTTCTTAATGATAAGGTTCCAGACCAGAGCTTTGCTCTACCTTCTTCCCAGTCATGTAGGGAGGTCAGAATTAGGTTGTCAGATCTGAGTCCTAATGGCCTTCTACCAAATGATTTGATTTGCAGTGAGGTTCTCAGACATCTGTCGGTAGCCTCCCAGGTCAAGGTTTACAGTCCTAATGCAGACTAAGTGCCACATTATGTAGATTCAATCAAATGCAATATTATGAATTCCAGTCTGGCATAAGACACTCTTTAAAACCTAGTCATAACTTTCCTGGATTGAAATGGTAATGGGCTCTTTTGTTCTATGGACACTTTGAGGGGAATCTGCAAAGTATCTTGAATAAGGGATGACATATGGACATCGATTAAATGGAATTATTTTTTGAAAACTCATTCACTTCTGCCCAGAGTTACTGAAGCTGATTAATATACATCAGCCTTACTCACAGGCTCATGTCATAGAGTTTACAGACAGACTTTCTAAAGGGAGGAAGTTTTGCTCACTCCCACATGTAAATTGGTTTCAGTTAAAAGTAAATTTACATGTACTCTGTTTTGGATGGACTATTGATCCCAGAAATTGAATAGACTTCTTTTCACCTCTTTTTTTTTTTTTTTTTTTTTTTTTTCCTCCCTGGGAAAAATCTATCTCGTTTAACACAAGTATTCTTGATATGGATGCTTATATAGGCTGAAAAATATCTTAGTTCAAGAGCTTCCTAAAGTAGCTAATGCATAAACTGAAGAAGGAAGAATAAATAGGTTAAAATCTGACTTCTATTTTTCTGGATCTTTTCTTTTTGCGTATAGTTTTCCTTATTTTCACATAGTAACTGAAACCATTTTCTTTTGTTAAGCATTCCCATCTCTGATTTCTGCAAAGTCAGGAACCTACATTAAGTTTAAAAAATTAATAAACTTAGCAGAAGGTCAAAGTTCAGTTATCAAGTTCCATTAACACAAAAGTTTTTGATACGCAGCTCCTAGTAAAATAAAAGCAAATTTGTTGTAAAATGACTTGTAGATTTATTTTTTTCTGACTGAGGCAATCTAATACAGCTCTCAAAAGTGTCATACTGAAAAAAGTACCTTTGCTTTCGACTAATTGCTAATAGTGAAAAATATTTTATTAAAAGAAATAAACAAACAGAATGACTCTGAGGCAAGAGTTAAAAACGATTTCAACCACATGTACTTGATGTTCAGACTAAATGATGCTTCTTAGGAAGAGAAAAACTGTAAACACTGCAAAGTTACTACTTGGAAATTTCCCTCAGAACTTCATTTGTAGTGATTTCAGTCTTGTTCTAATTCTACTGAATCCTCATTGAAACAATGCTAAAGGCTATGACATACAACTGTGGGGGAAATCCTATTCTTCATAGCATAGAACCAAAAATTTTTAAGTATACCAGCAGTGTACTTTCTGGACTTACATAGAAGAAGCAGATTTACAGATAGAAATTCTACAGGTATTTTGTCTTGAGTTCCAGTTGGGTTAATTTTAACATTTTGTCATTTATGTTTCTGTTCTTAATGTAAGTGATTGGTGTCTCCTTTCCTGAATGAAACATTTCTCTCTAATCATAATGCAGTTCCTAAAACCCATTAAAATCAGAGACACAGTGTTAAAATGTCAAGTGTGTAATTGATGTGTGAAATAAATGGACTCTCAGGGCCATACAAAAGGGTGAACAGTCACTCTGAAGGATACTTCAAATGAATGCAGTAGTATTGTTTGTTCAAATACAATAGACAGGAACATTTTAAGTCAGCTTTTACCACTACCCTTCTTTTCTCTTTCAAGAAAGATAATTGATTAAAAACACAAACAGAACTTCAACAAATACAGTATTTCACTTGGGCAAAAATACTAATGCAAACATGTCATTTCCTTGAGATGTAAAGTGAGAAAGATTCAGAAATGGAGCATGCAGACAATCAGGAAATGAAATGTTAGTTCTGATTACTTTTTTCATGATGTAGAGAGACCAGTAACAACCATCACCCACTGCAGCCCTGAGCAAAGGTTGAGAAGGAGAAATGTGCCAATTAGCTAGAAGGTAACTCTAGAAAAAAAAAACTAACTTTGGGATTTTTCAGGAACTAAGGAACAATTAATGATCTTATCAAAAAGAAATTTCTATCTGTCAAACAAGTAGAGGCTTCATCTCACTTTACTCTTAGTTTGTTCAAATGAGATACTTTTCTTCACAGTGAAAAGCTATTAAGTTTTGTGATTGCATGGAAACAACACTTCTATATTGGAGAGATTAAGACATCACTGTGGATAGTTATGTAAATAATGTTTATTAATGCATATTCATTTTTAAAGAAGTTGTATCATTTTACACTATGATAAGAGGTTAAACTATTTTGTGATTCAAGGGCGCAGATGAACACTGCTGAAACATCTAGAGAGGACAGATAGCTACAAGGATAGACGTATAGATGGTGGGGATGGGGATTAATAGACCCTAACCTTCTTCTGATCAGTCTGAAGATTTTAATTTCCCCTACTACCCGCAGAATTTAAATGTGTAGATAATTGCATAAATGTTGCCAAGTGTCATACTTTATATCTGTACAGGCTTTATGAATATTCATATAAAAATAAAGATTGCAAACAGGTTGTCAATAGAGCAGATAGTCTGAAATACTTAATAACAATCATCATTGTAATAATCAACCCTTGTGTAGCATTTCTCATCCAAGGTATATAATGGTCCTTTCTCTTCAAATTAACAAAACTAAATTAAGAATACTTCCTAATTATCAAGGAAACCATAGAGTGAGAAAGTAAAATGAGAAAGACTTCTCTACAAGAAAGAAGGCTGCTCTAGCAGACAAGCAACGAACTACATTAGAGGCAACCTGAAAGGAAAAGAAGGCAATGGCACATGTGCCAAGCCACTGACCTTGGGCAGTCATTCTCTATCCGTGTTTCTAAATTTTTCCTGAATAATTTAGCTTCCTTCCCCACTTCATGTCCATCTTGACTGTTCAAACTGTACATAGTGTGAGAGGCAGGCTTATGACTTTATGTTGCAAATCCCTACCAGTGTCAGACTATAAAGAACGACATTTTTGTAGTGATTCAGCAGAACTTGTTCTGGTCTGAGGTCGGAGAGTTTATAGCTATTTTAAGAGATTAGGGATAAATGGATTATTCTTTTCTCTTTACTAAACAGAAGAGAGGAAAGAACTTAAGAAGTTTATACATTGGGGTCAAACTATTATGATTCCCTTCAAGAGATGGTCTCCATAACATACTTTTTAGATAAAATTATCCATAGCTTTTTTTAAAAGAGATTAATTTTTAAGGCAAATGCTACATTAATTAAGCATTTAAAAAGGCAAGAGATAATTAAATAAGCCTCTGTTAACTACCTGAAATCTGTTGCAACAGTCCCACGTTGTCAGCTCGGCTAAATAAGTGTAGTTCCAGAAATGTCAGTAAGGCTATGACACAAATTTAGAATTTCACCTCCTGTGTGCATATGAATATATATCAATACATAATGAAATATAAAGTATTTCAGATTGTTTATCTTGTCCTTACAGTTTATAAAATTAAGAACAAATGTATGTTAGTATTAATGTAAATATATATATATATATATATCAAAATTGATTGGCCTAAAATTTCAACCAACTGTTGCAATGAGCTTTTATGGAAAAATACTTAACTACCAGTGTAAACTGAAGCTAACTGTAGCTTCTACCCAAGACGGCTCATAAACAAGAAATTTTAGGAGGCTGAGTGCTTGGAAGAACATATACCATGTTAATCCCTTCCTGACCTCCATGCTAGATCTTTTGTTTTGAATCAGCAAGAGCCTGGCTCCTACTTTTTTCATGGAGAACAGCAGGTAAGCCTATTTCAGGCTCTCACTGAGTCAATAATACAGTAGGCAATGAAAACAGGATCTCTTGGGAAACCAGCATATTCCAACTTCTCAGCAATATGAGAATTTAATGATGTGTCTGGAGGCTAAGAGTAATTTATGATAGCCACGTATACAGATATATACATACACACACATAGATGTACACATAAACAACAGATATTTCATATCAGAAATTCAGGGAAATCAAATTTTATGGTCTGTCTGCTTAGGCATCTGCCTCCTGAATGCCAATATGGCAAGTAATGACAAATAGCAAGGTTTGTAAATACACAGGAGTTGATACCATTTAAAAAAAAAAAAAAAAAAAGTATGTAATTTGTTCAGTATCCTTTAACCTACTACCATGAGTACTCCAGCTCTTTAGTTCAATGCTTTGAAACACAGTGATACTGATGCCACTGTTTTGTTGAAGGGGAGCAGGGACTCAGCAGAATCCTTTGCTGTATCAAAAGTAACAGGAGAATGGTAAGGCAGAAAGATGAACTCAGATTTTCCAGTTCCCATACTCATACCACTGGACTACGTTTCTCCATCTTGCACATTAGAACAAAGTTAATGAATTCTTAAATAAAATATTGCAAGTCGTACTTTAATTGTTTGGTCCTCTAGATTTCTGGGTGGAATGTAAGCATATTCTGCCCCAAACAGCTACTGCAAAACTGTCTTTTAACATCCTTCATTATGTGTGATTTGTGGGAGGGATAAAGATTGGAATCCATCTAGGAAATAGAGTGCCATTTTAGAAAGGAAAAATAATTAGCTAGGCGTTCATTAGAAGCAAGATCACAGAAATCAGTGGTGTAAAAATTATTTTCCTCCTTCAGTGAGATGCAAGTGTCCAGTGCAAGCTGCAAATTTAAAATTGCTTTAAAGTGCTTTAAGCACAGAATTTGTGTTTTGGTCGTTCTGTTGTTGACCAGAAAAAAATATTATTTTGCTGCACTTAACAATATTGTTGCTGTGTGGATCACAGAACTGACTAAGATGGTATGTCTCTAAAACCAGATTCCTAAAAATGATCAAGATGCAGTCTGAAGTGTGAGCTCATGGACCTGCCATAAGATTCTTCCCACCGCAGCACATCTTGGGATGGGCACTGCGACACTGGCAAAGCGACACTGGCAAAGCGACACTGGCAAAGACAGGGCAAGCCCATCTCCATGCAACAGGGTTTTCTATCAGATCCAAATTTTCAAAATATCCCTCTCCCTTACCTCCATCTTCTGAGAAGTTAAACAGATCATCAGCCCAAAAGTCAATAAAAATATTAGATGATAAAGTCAGCTCAGTACTCCACACAATTGAACAGGAATCCACTTTCTGAAATGAATGGGACTGTTAGAAGAGTCTCTCCTAAACTTAACTAAAACCAAAACTTGTAGGAAGAGTTTGACTTGATATTCTAAACCTATGTAAAAACATAGCTTTATATATTTTACTTCATATGTGGAAATCTGGCTTTCTTTCAACTGTACTTTACATTTGGAAGGACATGTCCATATTAGATAATACCAACTCAACAAGTGTAACTCTAAAATATTTCACGTTCTTTTTGTTTCCATTTTGGAAATATCATTCAGATTGTGCACAATTCTTTTAACCTGTCTTAGGAAGGTTTTCACTGAAAGTTCATACCCTGGTTTGACTTAATGTATGGACTCTAATGTAAACCTTCTTTTGGTCAAGGGAAAATTAGGTTAAGAATAATTTAATTATATAGAATAAATTTGCCTGAAGAGGAGAAAATGCAGAGACTTGAGACTGTCCAAATCTGTCAATATGGCGTTTGAGGGACCTCATGTTTTCACCATTGTGGCATGTAATTAGGAAAAGTGTTTCCATTTTGACCAGAAATCTAGTCCTGGATCGTAGAATTCTCCCAACTTTTATTTAATTTTATTTATTTTTCTCCCAATATTTTATTTAATTTAGCACATCAATTTTTTTTTAATGGTTTACTGGCAAATGTACCAGAGCACATATGATAAACTAATAGTAATCTGAATGTGTTGAGATTATTGTAGTCCGACACAGCCCAGGTACCCACAACCCATTATTAATTTCAGCTCCAGAATTCAATAAATCTCGGAAAAATTCTTCTGTTTTTTATGCAGGCAAAAATTCAAAAAATATAAAAGATATAACTGGAAAGTGGCAGTGCACACCAAAAGGCAGGCAGGCTGGACTTACCAGAATGTGGATTAAAGCACACTCTGTGTTAACATTTATTCTACTTCCCTAGAGAGTCAATTTCATTTATCAATAACTCACTGGATGCTGAGTTGACTCATTTGATAGCTTGAATAGGAAAGGCTGAGTGTCTGCAAAGCTACCTTTTAACATGCTGCTACTTGATATTTTTTAGACACCGTCTCAAAACTTTGCTGTACAATTGTCAAGCTTCTTGATCCTTTTACAGTTTGATATACATAAATGCAAGTTTCTTTTTCCTCCCAACAAACACGCAAGCAATTTGAGGTTTAATTAAGTGATTCCCAGCCTGTTGTAAATGTAGCAAGAAAAGGCTAAAGATGAAAAATTATACTAATAAGTGAATGACAGAAAGTCTGTGTTTAGCTGAGAAAATATTTTTGGCAAGTTGTTTACTAGATTGGCCAGGGAACAGTCTATTATAATAATGCCTGGAGACTGCCAAACAAGATTGAAATCCAAATATTGCATTACTTCTAAAAACACAAAAAGACTGAACAGTTCAGTACTGGTGATTTAAAGGAAACTGTTAATGGCTTTAATCATATGGTCAAAAACTAATGTATTCTGTATAACTCTGTACTGTGCTCTGCTTCTTATTCCTGTGCAATCCATAAGGATTCCAATGCAAGATATAAATCACCATCAAGCATCACAAATTAGATGGAAAATACAGTCAATAATTCCTATCCTGGGCTCTGAGCACAGTACATCTACTAGTCTGAATCACTCAAGGAAAGTTTAGGGAGGTTTTACTTGTTTAGAGGTATAAACAACCAGATCATGCTCCTACTACGTGGTTATTCCAGTGCCCCCTTGCTCTGATATTAATGCCAATTCCCAGTTTCAAGCTAGACTTCAGTGCACTTCTGTCCCTTAGAATTACTCTGCCAACCCAATGTTCAAATCCACAGTTCCACTCATATCCTGCTGATTACTCTGTCAAAATTCATGGTAGTTTTGTGAAAGGACAGACGTCTACTAAGCCAAAATTTCCTTCCCACAGAAACTTCTCATTTTCAGAACTGTTGCAACAAGAGACGGAAGAAAGAGCAAAGCTGCTTTTTGGTCTGCATCAGAACTACATCTCAACAATAAGACGTTTTCCACAGAAGGGAGGAAGAAACAAGTTGAGAAAATGTAAACAAAGAGTTGTGAATACTTATATAATTTCTTATAAATGTTCTTATAAATTCTTATAAAGCTTATTTTGAATAAGCATTTTCCAATGAAAGACTAACCTCTTCAAAAAAATTTCATCAAGCTTTAAGCTTAGGCATTGCACAGCTGTTATGACTTCCACGTAACAGCATTTGCAGCATGTCTTATTCTATTTATATTGTATATTCCATTCTAATGCTGCCTGAAACTATATTTTAGTCTGATCTTCTTCTCCCTGAGTTGCTATGCATTATATAATGACTCCCCAGGAGCCGGTGAATATAGAGAAAGTGTGAAGACATCCCAAACTTTGCCTCCTGTCTACTTCCAAATGTGGCATGTTTACTCCTAGCTGGTTCTAGCTGTTTGTTTTCAGCTGCTATTGGCATACACAGACAGCTCACTAATGGCCCATTATGAGATGAAAGAAGTATTTAGCGATAGACTGTATTTATTTTGGGTGCACATTCAGGGTACAGAATGGTGTAATATGCTTCTTTTCTATGTATCTTTAGGCAGTGAAGGCAGGTTGCTTATTTTGTATTTGCATTTTAATATCAATTATTTTCTGGCTTTGTTTGTAAACAAACATTCAGAAAAAATGAATAGAGTAGTATAACAAACAGAAGGGAAAAACAATTTAATATAAACATTCAGAGGAACAAAGGCCACATGCAGGGAAAAAAAAAAAAAAAAAAAAAAAAAAAAAGGTAAGCTAAATAAATTATGCTGTAAGTGCATTATTTTAAATGTGACAGATGAGTTTCAGAGAATGCAGTTTCACAGTATTTTATTCTCTTTACCTGAAGAAACTTTAATGCTTTATGTGCTGAAAATCAGAGAGTACATGTATTATTCCCACAAGGAGAGCTTTTTGCCACGTTACAGGGCTAACTACTTCTGTTTGTTGTCAGGTGGAACTGTGTGAATCATTTCTTCGTCTGAAGTATTCAGTGAGAAGGAAGAAATGCTCTGCCAAGCAACACTTCTGTGAATGTCCAGGTGAAGCAGTACAATGGCTTTTTCCTACTGATTGTCTAAGAATTACACATTTCTGGTGGTCATTCCAGTTTTTTTAAATACTGACAATCAGCAGCACCAAACTAGGTGGTACATTTAATGATACGGAAGCAAACCAGTATGGAGTCTTCTCTTCTGTCCTCCAAAATATATTTTTTTTTATTATAAGTTCTTACTTCAATGAAGATCTGTTGATGCAGGGGCTTTTGTTGAATCCTAGTGTTTCAAATGCCTTGACAGTTTTTAATCCCTAAACTCCCTGACAACGTATTTTAAGTATATTCTAAACTTTGAGCTAAAACCATTTTCTAATAGAATGGGTAGTAAAATTACAGTACTAAGGGGCATCAGTACAAGACAATTCTATTGTCTAGCAGGACAGCCTGATCAATACAATTATTAAAGTGGTGTACGCAGTGTATTTTTCTTGAGACATGCAGTTTTAATGTCAATTTAAAACAGAAGGAAAATATATTAGTTTTAAGGACATTTAATTTTCTTTGCCAAAGGAAATAAAGTAACAAACACATTTATTATATCTTGCTCTTCCCTCTGTACCAAGGTCAGACACTTCTATTAAGAAATGCTGTTTTTGCTGAATGGTGACACAATCAATCAATTTCTGTTATAATCTGACAATCACTTATCTTTTTATGAAAACCTCTATTAATGAAAGAAATTAATCCTAATTATATTAATTTTTGCACTTTAAAACATCAGAATTCATTTTGGAAGTTGTTTATTTTTAATGTATATGTTAATTATTTAATAAATTCTTAGACTAGAGAAGTAATTGCCCTCTGAGAAATAAATAAGCAATAGGAAATGGAATACAGGTCTGCACTGGAAAGGAAACATACAGATTACTAAACAGGTTTATTTCACAGAACACAGAAAAGAAAAACCAAATCAAATAGTATTAATTAGAAAATCTGGATTTTGAGGGTACATCATTGAAATACAGAGCTGAAAGGAAGCTCAAAATGTCATCCAGCCCAGCTTTTTTCTTCCTATTCTGCCCTTCCTCTGGTCAGCTCCACGACCCTGACCAACATTCAGCAGTGGCAGTAGTCAGCATAGAATGCTCCACATCTTGACTATACATTTTCTTTCAACAAGTCTTACATTTTGGAAATCTTTTCAAAATTACATCCCTCTCAGTGTAAATGAGACCAATTCCTTCCTCTTAAATGATTAGAAAACATGGAGAAAAACAACTGCCATTCTTTTTCCCAGCTTCCTAATTTGCAAAAGGTGTTATCAGATCTGCTTTCAGTCTTCCTTTTTTTTCCAGCAGTCCTATTTCTCATAATTCATGACTGTGCTGCTTTCTTAAAACCGTCTTACTATTTCTCTTGTTTTTCTTGACTATTAAAAAGCATGTACCCAAAATGAGCAACCAAGATAACGCAATTAATCAAATTCTCCCAATGAGATTTTAAGTATATGTTATAAATCTTCCTGTAAATTATTTTAACATTGGATTTCTGCCAGTTATGTACCATATTTTAGAAAGATTATTCTGTAAGAACATTTTAAATTACTTGAAGATAGTATTTTCTATATACACTTTTTAACCTTTATTTAATAATTTATATCTGGATATTAATTACTCAGCAGGTTATTTCATCCACAGTTTTCATGAAAACTATTGATTGGATAAATTCTGCCTTTAGTGTGTCAGGGATGTAACGCAGTACTAGCCACCTTCTCTCAGATGCATTGCTGTACAAGCAGATAAATAACTGTTTGATAAATGCATGTTAAGAACAAGCTTAGAAGAAATTGCGTTGGCTAAAGTTTAATGAAATCTTTAAAATTGAGGTCTAAAGATCATCACAATTATTTCCCATCATCTATTTTTACAAGAGCTGCAAAGTCAAAACAGGAAGATAGGAGCTTATCTCACAATTAACCTTTTCTACTAAACAGTGTTAAAAGTCTGCAGAAAGGAGAAAATTCCTTCATAAGCATTCTGAGAACATTTATGTCACCCTCGGTGTCTAATAGGGTTGCTCTCTTGTCACTCTGAAGGACACAGCACCTCAATAAGATACCTGGCAGGCAAAGGGAATGAGCCAAGGATGCTGTGATCATGGCATGTGCAACAACATCCTGGTGAAAAATAATGCACTATTTCTTCAGTTACATATAAAATTGACTATGTTAAAGGAAGTCCTGCAATGTTTGGTACCTAAAAGAAAACTCTTACTCTAACATGCAATTTGGAGGGGAAAGGGAAAGGGAAAAGAGGGAAAGGGAAAGGCAAAGGCAAAGGGAAAGGGCTAGAAGTTCCTTTTCTCTAGCTAGAGAACTAAAGAAATGGTTCAAATTTTATTTCATTATCCAAGCTCATACATTAAAAGCAACAACAACGAAAATATTTAGTAAACAGAAAAGGTCAAATCATGGGCTATAATCATCTGCACTTCTATTGTTTCCACAAAAAGGATACCAGTATGTCTCAGACATTGCCTCTTCCCAGTTCAGATAGGCATACCTGGAACTGGATTGTCTATTGCTATTCCTAACATTCATGGGACCTTCCTATTTCCGAGCAATGTTCAGCAGTTTCTCTGGAAGATGACAAAGTGGCATAGAAGTCCTTAATATCAGGTTTCTCTTACAGGTGGCCAAAGAAAAGGAAATGTTAAAAATTGTTACAATTTTGTTAAAAAATATAATAAATAAAAATTAGCAGAACTGAGAGAGTTGCCTTCTTTGCCAGAGGAAGTCTCGGACTGGAAGCAGTTCCACCAGCCAGAATTTTCTTATGTCCAGAAATAAAATTTGTCCATCAACAATGAACTAAAGCAAAGCATGTAACTATGGAGGTAAATTTATCTGCCTTCAGTTCATGGGTAACAGTTAGTGAAGCAACACCTGTGTCAGGCTCTGCTGAGGTCTCTGTGGAGCCAGGGAATTTTGTTCTTATCAGGGGTCATAATACAGATGTTAGGCACAGGAACCTCATTTTCCATCTCATCTGTTTCCTGATCAGGCTCTATGGAGCCTTCCTTTCTGCTTCATCAACAGTTTCATTAATCAACAGTTCAAGCAAATATAATAATAGATGGATTATTGTTCTTTGGTCACCTTGTACCAATAATAAACACTCAGTAAACATCATAATTTTGAATTTAACCCTGATTCCTTTTTTTCATTTAGTGAGTATTTAATTAATACCTAGCTTTCAAAGGATGCCACTTAATTAAATTCTACAACCTAAAGTATTAGTAGTTTAAATTAAAAAAAAAAAAAATGCTTTAAATTATTCTACTGATTCAATTTAATTTTCCAGGCCAAGGAAACATGTACATGTAGCTTAGCATCTATACATAGTAAGTTGGTTGCTTTCAGTCTATTTTTAAAGGCAAAGAATCCTTCACAATTAAGGTAGCTTCACTGGTATCTCTGTGGAGACAAGAGATGGTTTTGATTTGAGTCTGAGTTTTTCCTTCCTGTTACACAGTTTTTATCTGCCAGTTTCTAGTCCCAGAGCAGAGGCACTGGGTGAGAAGACTGCACTTGGATAAGACAAATTATTCCACAGCTGTGGACAGAGAGCATATTTGCTGTTCTCTTAGGGCTGCAGCCTCTCTGCCAGCAATGATCTGAGGAGGCTAGCATAGCCTGTGGTCACAGAGTTGGAGACAGGCGAGCTTCTCAACCCCAGCTGAAGAAGCAATTCAGTGTGTTCTTCCATGGCCATCTATAGCAACAAATCCTTGATTCCAAGGGGCTTTAAATGAGGCTTAAGGCCAAATCCCCAGTGGAATGAATATGAACTAAATGCGAGAGTGCTTCTACTGCTTAGGTGCTTGATTGAACAAAGATACTTGAAACTAAAATATAATTCAAACACAACCCTTTACAATACAAAGGATGACATTTCCTTTTGACTCCGTATGAGGAGAATAACATGTTTTCTAGAAGTTGTACAGAAGTACAGGAATACTATTCAAAAAATTGTATCTCCAAACACATCCAATAAACAAAAATATTAAAGGTCAGAGAGTATTTTGTAATACAGAAAAAGTATCTGAAAAAGAAGAAACTGAGAAATTTCGAGTCCTTCCTCTCTGTCTGCCACATGCCATTAAGTACTACATATTTAGTCTCTGCCGTGTTGCTCACGCTATAAGGAACCCTGTATCATTTTTATTCTATATAGGTTCTTTTTTTTTTTTTTTTTTTTTGGTATATAAAGGACATTAGCATGGTGATAATTTTGATAGATCGATTTAACTCTTTTGGCATCTTCTTTATATGGCCTTGTTGTGATACCTGCCCATCTTCTGGAAGCTGTTCTCTGCATTTAAATCAGATTTAAGATGCCCCCCCTACACTTATTTGCATCCTAATCAGTAAGTCTGTTACTTCCCTGTGGGAATTTATTGCCAGCCTTTACCTGTACCACAGTTTATCACTTTCCATATATCAAGGAGGTTCTTTCTCCTTCAAATCACTATTTACCTAACTTGCTCATACTAATTTCCTCACAAATCATCACTACTTACCTGAGAGGTAGCTAACATAATGACTCTCCCATGTTTGACTTCAGTCAAAGATACTGAAGGAAAAAAGAGGACACGGTTTTGAAAAGCTTCTAATGATTTTAGCACACAATTTTGAAAGGTCTGATTTTTTCAGGAAGCAATTGTTCTCTGACAACTCACTTTGATTAGGCAGCAGGCTGATCGTTTGGAATGTGACTCATTCAAAAGCACTAGTTTGGGAAGAAGAAAATAATAATAATACAATTTCTAACTGCTAGCAATACTGATGGATCCTTCTAAAATGACTCTGTGATGGACAGCGAGCATTTATTTGAATTATCAAGTCTGTGTTCAAATAAATAATTGCATAAATAAACAAATGTAAATAAGTAAACACCACAAAAGGCTTTCATCAAAAATTCAAAACAAACTGGTTTTGAAAATGAACCAAAGGAATTACTGTTTTTATAGAAGTTTCCTTTTCATGCAGTGTCTGTTCCCTGTGCCAAATGCTTATATAGGACAATTTTTCATGTATTATGTTTGTTTCTTTGTTTCTGTGTGAAACATTTTATGCAGTCTCTCCTTTCCTAAATGTATAGGTTAGAATGAATTAATACCTAATCATCTGAAAATGTTTTGTTCATTGTTTTTCTGAACATACTCTAATCAGCATTAGGCATAAACATACTGGTAATTTATGCAAAGAAATAATTCCTGCAACTCCTAGGCAAAGTTCCTGGTGAAGACAGATAGAATATCATTAGACAAAAAATTAAATGGGCTGTTTTGGTGGTTTGTTTGTTTGTTTGTTTGTTTTTGTTTTGTTTTGTTTTGGGGGGGGAGGTGTTGGTTGGATTTGTTTTGGTTTTGTTTGTTTTAATTTATTTTGAGCTCTGGATTACAAACTTGCTGTACTTTTTTTCCTGATGTACATTAGAATATTTTTTTTTCCAGCTAAACTCTGATTTTAACTTCATATTCAACTTTTAAAAAATAGTGTAAAATTGATGCTTAAAGAGAAAGTGAGAAAGAGATCTTTACAGTAGCATAGGGAAAATATTCCCCACTCTTACTCCTATGATGGGCACAGAAGAAACTCCTAGGTATATACCTGCTGTTACTATGCCAAGCTCTAGCATATATTAACTAGCAATGAATCACTTTGATTCTGCAAGTGCAATTTTCCTATAGCCAGCAGTATTGACTCTAAATCCATCATTGAAAAAAATGGCTTCTGTGGTTTGATGTTTGATCAGTCAAGGTATTAACTTTGTAGCCATGAAGATCTGTCATTTCACTGCCCTTCTGATAGCATCCACATATTCACTACCCTAAATACCAAAAGAGCAATCGATCTAAACAGCAAACAATCTTTGAAATTTCTGTTAAAATCTCCTATAAACTAAAGTTTCAGAAGTAAACAAAATTAAAACCTTTTATGAACCTCACCATAAAATACGCTACAACATTTCTTTTACAAATAATGGTAATAATATGTCCAGATTTCTGCTGTAGCCTGCTATTCGCTCATCATGGGCACCCATTGCAGTGAGTTACTTAATGTGCAAACACACTTCATGTGTCAAGTTAGAGTAGCAAAAGCTCGGTAAAAATTTAGTCCAAATTATAATATAATTTTACTTTATCCAACATCAGAAAATGACTGCAGTAAGGCTCTGACTGAGAGAACTGAAATTCAAAATTGGGCTTTGTTTAAAATTGGTAATGAGTAGGAAAGGCTGTCCATCTTCCAGATGACGGAGGGCCATCGGCTCTAAGGATATCTTCAAAACCTTTCATGCCCAGTGAAAAAGAACCTGCCTTCCTGGGATGAAACCAGCCTCAGAGATTACCAAACCTGATACCTTATTGTGTTTAGCAGCAAATAGTAGTTTTGGTTGGGAAGAGGCAAAGTTCAACAATGAAAGCTGAAGAGAGTTGCAGAACAATTTAGATTTGAAATCTCAACATATAACTTGCATATTAAACTATTTTTCATGAAGAGAATATTAGGTTTAGGTATTTGAAGCCCATCAGGGAGTGCAAAGTACGAAATTACATGGCAGCTGCTAAGCAATCCCAATGTCACACTGGCAAACACCATTCAGAATTGCAGAAGCTGACATTACAAGGTCAAGATTTAGAAATCATTTCAAATATATTTCCTAGGGTTATACTGTTTTGTGATGTTGTCCTACTAGCCTTTAAAGAAATCACATCTGAAAAAAAAAAAAAAAAAAAAGCATTATTTACAGATCTACTTCTCAAAATAATGGAACTGGACAAATTAATATATTCTCTGTCTGAGTTTTTTTTTCATTGGTAATAATACTTTAGGTTTCATACTAACCCCACAGTACTGTAAGATTGATTTCTGATTGAAAAGGAGGATTGGGTAGCTTTAGGTGAATACCTCCATTAAAATCAAGAGTTGGGTGTTCTATAGCAGTTTGCTCTTGGTGTACACAGACAACAAATGGGCTAAAACTATGTGTAACAATGCCTTTTCAGCACCAAATTCTCACTGAATTTTTAACTGCAGTTACCTAAGTATATTCATGAATATGAATATACTGTTCATACTGTCTACCTGTTCCTATGTGCACAAGCAAGATGGTCCGAAAGCATCATTCAAAAAGCAGAAAACTGTTTACAAATCACAGCATCCATGGGGTTGTATGTATGTATTACATTTACCTCAAAAATATCTGAGAAAGAGAAAATCACTGACCAAGGAAATAGACATCAGCAATGAGGAAAGATGACATTATTGATGGTATGCCTTTGGGCAAGAAAAAGAGGTTCTTCATCATCTTTCAGTGTGCCTTAGGCATCTAGCTTGGAGCACAGGAAAGAAATGCTGGAGAACTTTCATTACTATTTTACACGACACAGTACATTTCAGCTGAAAATGGTCAGAGGGAGTGAAATCACAGCTACCCCTTCCAGTCATGGATATTTTTACTATTTAACATACACCAATGTAAATGATGACTACAGTCAAATAAACTGCTGAAGTAAAAAGAATTCAGGCTTGGGAAAGGATATTTTGGGGCCGTATGAAACACATTTGAGAATTTTACCCAAAAGAAAATGTATATCTACATACAAGGGAAAATCATGCCAAATACAGTATTATTTTTCTTAAGAATCTTTTCCAGTGAAATATTAAACATTATAAGAAATTCAGAAGTCTTCAGTGGCAGGGTCTTCTCACTCCCACATTTACACTGTGACCATTAGATCACATTCTTACATTTGTTTTAGAGGAAAATATATCACTTGTTTCTATATTATCAGTATGGTATTTTAACTGTTTGGACGTGTGTCTTCCTATGCCATACTATCCTTTTTATGTGTTTTTAAAATGGTGGATTATTTCACCATGCTTAATGGGCCTCTAAAGGAGTTAAGATGAAGTATCATTATTGTTCTTCTATTCCTTACAGACATGATTTGATAATACTACATTTTTAAATATAGTTTTTGCTACACAATGAAAAAAATGAACTATGCATTTCCTTGTGGAGGGAGGAGAGTTCTGTTGCTTTTGTAATTCAGGAAACAAAGTGGGTTCTTCTTACTTCACTGTATGTAGAGACTATAGAAGAGTCCAAAATGAGATTCAAAGTCAGACCCTAGTGAGACTGCTAGTTCCCCTGAAATTAGCAGATGTTCCCATTCAGAGGAGCAGTGATTTCAACTCTGGATTATCACCCACAGCACAGCCACAGCAGGTGTCTTAACCTTTCTCCGCCTCAAACTTTCCCACTTACAAAAAGGTGGCAAATGACTATGGTGGCCACTTGACAATCTGGTTATCCTTAACCTTTCAGAATACCTTGTAAATGGTGCAGAGGAAAAGTGTATTTTTTATATCAATGACATTGTAAGAGCCCCAACACATTCAGAGGCACAGTAGATAAAATCCCTTTGACTCCCTTGGAAATTATTCATACTTGATGAAATAGGGATGATGCACAGAAGCCTCTTGGCTTAGAGCTGGCAGTGACTCATCTGCATCTGCTCAAATTTCATTTAGCAAGGAAATAAGAGTTGTTTTTTTGTGCATGTGTGAAAAATTTGACAAACAATTGAGGCATTACCAGTTGGGTTTTCCAAGTGCACTAGTGCACTTGATATCAACTTTGTCAGCTTTAGCATGAGACTGCTAAATTCTCATTTGGTTATGATTTGGAGTGGTTGCCACAATGAACAATGCCAGTTCATTAAGAAATCACATACTCTATGATTCACTAGATATCAATGAAATGAAAACTGTTCTTAAAAGAACAGTGTTTAAAGGTCTTTCAGTCTTTGGTATGCTAAAAAGCGTTCAAGCCCTTTTAATCTTGGAGAAGATGCCTGTCATGCTCAATATAAATCTCCTAAGACCTCAGAAGAAAGCATAATGTATCCTTAAGTCTTTACCAAATCTGGCTTGTTCTGACTTTAAACAGTTCAAACCAAGGATTTTAGACTGCTATTGTTAATTTTGGTGTGCAATTTAGTATTACGTGTTAGATTTCATCATAATAAGTAGTCTTTATGAATGCAAATGCTCTGATCCCTAGATTTTGTAGGTAAAATAAAATAAAAAGAGAGACCTTTATGAAAAACAAAAGGAAACTAAGTTACTCAGCAGCTAAATCAAAGCATTTAAACAAAAAATAAAACTTCAGCAAGAACAAGAATAAATTTCTAAAGGTTCCTAACTTGGCAGGTATCTTAACTTTAAAAGGCAGAATAGAAGGAAAGTAAAACATCATTGTGTCCGAATTTCCACTTAGTAAACGGGAACGATTTATTGAGCTTTGCCTCCATCTTAGATCCTGGAATACCTATAAGCAGTGTTTGATCTCTGTGAAGGAATCCACTTGAAATAGACAAAGATATTTTTACTGTATTAATCAACTTTAAATAGCTGTCAGTGAGGTTTCCATTCTCTATGCCCCTCAATGGTTAGACAACTGGACCACCTAGCATTTGTCAGCCTCAGCTGGACTTCACACGCAACCAGGAGGAATTGTTCCACTGAGCTCCCTGCACCTCAGGTCAAGCCCACTTGGCAGATAAGAGTTTCTAGTGTGAAATCAGTATTTAATGATAGCTAAATATGTATTCTACAAGAATAGTCCAACTTCATATTCATAAGGGAAAGCAAAAGTTTGCTAGACAAAAGGGAGAAATGATTTCAGGACAATTGGAATGCTGGAAGAAGCACGGTCGCACCGCGAGCACTGTGTTATTCATGAGATGTGTATAAGGAAGTAGAAAAGAGATTTTGAAAGAGGTTGGTAAGCAGGAATAAGGCTTAAAGCATAATCCTTTACAACACCTCAGTTTCCCTGTACAAAACAGTTTACATGATGCTTTGCTAAGCATCTCACAAAATGTGTTTATACAAAGTTGGAAAATTTTGTGGTTTGGCAATATTTAAGTGAGGCACTGCCAGCCAGTGAAGAATGACAACGTGATTTATCGTAGTAAATTTAATAAATATTATTGGTCACATTGGGGAATACATGTAAAGCCTTATACATTCAATTTTTCATGACTCAGATATACCCCAAATTCCAAAATTAATCTGACGTATTGTTATGGCATCGTACTGTAAGCAGAATGCGTACTTGTAGTGGGTTTACATGGCAAGGTTTTGGCAGCAGGGGGCCATAGGGGTGGCTTCTATGAGAAGGATGTAAAAGCTGCCCCATGTTTGGTAAGGGCCCCACTGCTGACCAGAGCTGAGCCAATAAGTGATGTTGTTTTGCACCTCTGTGAGAGCAGATTTAAGACAGGGAAAAAAAAACGCTCTGCCACACAGCAGCTGGGAGAGTGAGAGGAGTGAGGAACAGCCTTGCAGGCACCAAAGTCAGTGAAGGAGGGGGAGAGGTGCTCCAGGCACCAGAGCAGAAGCCCCCTGTGACCTGTGGTGAGGACCATGGTGAAGCAGGCTGTCCCCCTGCAGCCCATGGAGTACCACAGTGGAGCAGGGTTCCACGCTGCAGCCCATGGAGGAGACCACGGTGGAGCAGGTGGGCCTGCACCGATGGAGGCTGTGGCCTGTGGAAAACCCTGCCGGAGCAGATTCCGGGCCGGACCTGCAGCCCATGGAGAGGAGCCCACACAGGAGCAGGTGACCTGGCAGAATCTGCTACCTGTGGGGGACCCAGGTTGGAGCAGTTTGCTCCTGAGGGATGGACCCCGTGGTACGGATCCGTATCTGGAGCAGTTCTTGAAGAGCTGCTGCCTGTGGGCAGCCCATGCTGGATCAGTTCAGCAAGGACTGCATCCCGTGGGAGGGACCCCACAGCACAGGGGACGAGAGTGACCGAGAAGGAGCGACGGAGAAGAAGCGCTATAGACTGACCATAACACCCATGGCCCCGTTCCCCTGCGCCGCTGGGGGGGGGAGAGGCGGAATAGGGTGGATGGGGGGGGAAGGTGCTTTTGTTTTCTTTCCTTTGTTTCTCACTTCTCTAGCTTGTTAGTAATAGGCAATAAATCTTACTATCTCCCTATGCTGAGTCTGTTTTGCCCATCACAATAATTATTGTGCGATCTCCTCGTCCTTACCTCAACCCTTGAGCTCTTTTCATCATATTTTCTCCCCATTCCTCTTTAAGGAGGGGGAGTGAGAGAGCAGTTGAGTTGAGCTCGGCCACCCACCCGAGTAAAACCACCACAATACTGCATCAAAATGTTTTGATGCATATGTATATACAGGTGAACTACTAGTTAAGGCAAAAGATCTTGCTGTAGCTCCTTAAGACAAGGGGGAAAAAGCAAATGCCTCTGTTTAACATGGGTAAAAACAAATTAAACATTCCTAAAAATATTAAGAAAATTTATCTTAATCTGAGATAGAAAACTATTATGATTGCTTTAGGTGCACTCAAACAGGTATAGGTGAAACCACGAGTATTTTGGTTTATGAAAAGAAGTCAAGCACTATGCATTTACTATATTTGCTGATATGAAACTGTCCTCTTCCCTACCCACACATTTTTCTTGCTCCCACCTGCGCGCTTGTGCCAGTGTTGGTCAGATCCCAATATGCTAGGGCAGTGGAAAACGAATCTTATAAAGAATGAACCATTTGCAGAAAACTCTTTTTATTTAGGTTACTGGTGACTCTGCAGAGAAGTGGCCCAGGCATCAGTGAGCTCAGCCTAGCATCCCTGGGACCAGGTCCCCGCTGAGTGCTAACCTGCTTTGAATTCTGTCCATCTCTGCCACAGCTAACAGCACAGAAGAGAAAACAGCTCCTGCAAGAAGGCTGAAAGACAAAGCAAATGAAGCAGAACTGGAACCTGACCATATTTCCCCATCACCATCTGAGCACACTAGAACATTATTAGCTACAGAAAGAACAGTTTTTGTCTCAACTTGTTATCCTGGACCTCAGACACTCCACCTATTAAAATTTGTATGTAGTTCAATACATTTCTCTGAAACTTTCTCAGGTTCAGAAAAAAGAGCATATTCATAATAGAAAAGTCACTGTTATTTTTTGATTTGTTCTTTTAGTTATCTCTGTTCTTGAGACTATGACTCTCCATCAAACATGGTCATGCAATTCTCCCAGTCCTCCAGGAAACTAACAATCCAGAGAACTTGAAGGGGGTCAAGACTGCAAGACCCCATTCCCATTTAAACCAAAAGAACTCCAACTTATATGCAGCGATCAATTACATCTTTAAAGAGGTTGCTATATTTACAATGCTGAAAAAAATAAATGTTTCAATGTTTTAAGAATGATAGTTAAGGTAGACACTGTAAAAAAATATGTATCACTATTCAATATATATATAATTTAAAATAACTAGAAAATGATGCTTGTCTATTGTCCTATTTGTGAATTTGTAATATGAAAGAATTTAGCATTGCGTATACTCCAAAACTTTCAGAAATCCACTGCATGACATGAATCAGAAAATCCAAAAGTATAGTTTTCATACAACAAAATGTTGGTTTATGGACTTATGCGGCAAGTTGATACCACTATTTGATCTTATCATTCCAATTATTATATTCACATCATGGGAAGTGATCAATATTTTTCACTACAGGAAGTGTCTGTGTTTTCTATCCTGTCATCTCAGGCAAAACAATTTTTGTTCTTAGAAACATTTATTAAGAAATAAAGAAGTGACAAGAATAACTCAATATCTGAAACTAAGTTTTCCAGAAACTAAGCATTTGCCTCACACATTGATGATTAAAGCAATTTGTAACCTATGCATAAGTTTGAGTGTAATTGAAATGTATGACCTTCAAAATATTATTACATATTGATGCTGCCAATTTATAGCATAGGATGAAAAAGAGCTTTGCAGTAAATTGCACTATTATTGCAATCAAAGATTTTAGTTTCAGAAGAAACAAAGGTTTAGAGAAACAGCTAGAATAATTGAGCTGATTCAGGTAGCAGGGTGTGGATGTGTTACGAATGCAAAGCAGCCTCTGATTGCATAATGCTTAGCACAACAATCATAGAAGTAATTGATTTCACACTTTTTTTTAGATTTCATTTCTCATTACTAGGCAAAGACAGTAATCATCTCATTTTGTTTCAATGCAAGAAATGACAATTGTTCCTAATTAATACAAAATATCTTGAATATTTTTTTAGATATTAAGTTTTCTGGATCTCTCACATCTTTAAAATTCCTCAAGTTGCTAAAGAACTTTTTTCATGACTTTTACTTTCTTGATAGTACCTAATAAAAAGATGTGTACATTTCAAACATTCCCAAATCAAGATTCAACTATAGCCATATCCTTTTTATTACTATCTGAACATCTGAAATAAGAATTGAAGAATATGGGGCTCAACTGTGAGATCTTCATGACAATATCTGTGATAAGATTTCTGCATTTCTGGGAAAATTATCCCTCCCTGAAATAAGCTGTCAGAACTCAAATGAAGTGATTAATTTTTTTTTTCTCTTTCACAATTAAGAGCTGATCAGCTTCTAGTTCAGCTTCATGCCAGAAGTTCTCTGATTTTTTTATGAATATTTCAAAACCTTATACATAAATCTCATGTGCTAGTTCCCTTAGTAGTCATGGCTCTGGGCAAAGGAGGGGCATAAGGTAAAATCCATGTGGATTTCCACATTTCTACTTTGTATAGAGTATCTATCATATATATTTTTGTTATATAAATAAAAATTAAAATATCATATAAATATCCCGTTTATATTTTATTTATTTTTATGAAATGTGAAAGACGTTAAGGCTGAATTGTTATTAAAGTAGAGTTAGTTTAAATGGAGAAAGGGAACAAATGTTATTCATAACAATGTTGTTTTAATAACTGGGAAAATTAAAGGGTTTGGATTGTTTAACCAGTTTTGTTGCCAATGAAACCAATGTACATTCTTCCTTCTTAGATATCTCACAAAGGTGGTCTACCAATTTCACATCAATAAAAATATTTGTCCTTGACTCTGGTGGGCCCTGGAATGGCCTTTTGAAGGCAGATTTGAATTTACACAGGTCTGGGTGGTTTAACAGCACTATACGTTGCAGTGTTTATCGTTAAACAGTCTTCTTCCCCATACCTTTCACACCACATCCGCACTCACTCCTACCCTACCATTACTTCATTTTCTTAATCTATGTCTTGCCAGGTACACCTGCCAACATTTGATTAAGTTGAAATATGAAGCATTTGTTGTAAATGGTCTATGACCAGGATAATAAATCTTGTGTCAGTATTGCAAATTGTTCTTGGCAGTTCAGATCCAGCCAAACACTGCCACACAGCTTCAGTTCCAGATATGGTTCAATTCAAGTAAGTCTATGTATGTGCCTGAACCAGGGTTGCAGTTGAGGATTTTAGGAAGAGCAGTGCAGGGCACGCAGCTGTGTGCTGCTTCACCACTCCAAATCCTTCCAAGGTTTTGGAAAAATCTACTGTCCACCAATAGTACAACTGAACCACTAGTGCAAAAAGAGCACATCTTTAAAATAAATGTGTGTGGTAATACTAATGATCTGTATGGAGAAATATCATTATCTATAACCTATATTATCTATTTTATATATTATCCATATAAAATACAGATATTATCTATATCTATATTTATTTATATATTATCTATATATCTATATCTATATATTTATATATTATCTATATTTATATATTATCTATATTATCTAACATTATCTATTACCTATACTTACGTCTTACATTAAAATATAAGAAGACTATGATAATGTTTAGGAATTCTGTTTTCAAATCGATTGCTAATTTTTATTTTTTATTTTCAGGAGAACTTTCTAAAATTGATAAATAATGGAATCCTCTCTTATATTTATTTTATATTGAGGGAGGCACTGCAGAGACAGGACCAGATCAAAGCTTAGCCCTCAAGCGCTGCTTTACCAGAGTCATTATCTTCTGTTCAATAACAAATGTTTTCTATCCTGCATGAGAACTGTTAGCAAAATTACATGTAACAAAGCCATATACCACACCATGCAATAACAGTCATTTGAATGCCTATGCACAAATATTTTGCCAAAATACCACCCACTATGTTGCAGTATTTTGGGGAATGGCACATTTTTCCACTGAATATAGAGTGCTTGATAACGGATTTTCCTCAGAGAAAATTTTGCCTTTCCTTCCTGTCACCCCAATCCTACAGGGGCTGGACTTGTATTGCTCAACCTAGTTTGTGAAGAGACTTTGAAATCTATCATAAACCTCTCAGTTGATGAGTTGTTAGTCTGTTGTAGGATACAGAAACAGAAATGACTAAAACAGTATCTTTTCATCCTGAAAACAGGGGGAAAGAATATGTACAATGCACCCCAGCTGACCTTATATAACCTATTGCATTATTTTTTAAATGCTTATTTTTCTCCTAAGTATCACATGAACAGCTGTGCCTGTACTTTCAGTTTGCAGAGAGTTTTATTCACCCTAGAAGATATGAAGTGGTTTTTGAAATCAGTGCTAAGTATTTTTCACATGTGCTCTTTGGAACAAAGAAAAAAAAAAAAAAAAAAAGATCACCTTGCATTTCAAGCCATACTTTTTGATTCATACTTCTCAGGAATACTGAAGGTTTGTTTTAGTCTTGAAAATAACTGCCATCAATTTTTGTTGGTGTTTTCTACCATGTTAAAATAAACAGTTATAATTTGGGGTTTTGAGGATTTAAAATGAAGATTTTGTCATCTTGTATGCCATGAAAATCATGTTACATGAAACACATTTTTGATTAGAGAATAGGTCTTTAAGTTCTGCTTTGTTCCTCACATCCATTGGTAACACTTGTGATCCTGAAGCTTGATTTTTGCCCCATGCAAAGGTCTGAAACACTCTCTGTAAGCCACCTATTTTCTGGAAAAATAATGTTGGTACAGAAAAATTTGGTGTATTAAGACTCATGCTGATTCTTAGGATGAATTTCAAGCCTACAACCAACAAAAAATGTTCAGACAAGTTGCTTACATGAGTAGTCAGTTTGTGCTGCTGACAGGTTTACTAGGTTGCATAGTTTTTACTTCTTTATAGCACTGTAGAGTTTTACAGAAGTCAATTTAGACACTACTGAAGCTGTACTGCTTCTCTAGCTGAATCAAGGGATCAGGAAAATACTAACACTCCACTAAATTGCCTCCTGCCTCTTAAAAGGTCAAGGTCAATAGTGCTTCCCAAAGCTGCCTGCGCAGGGCTGCCACTTACTTTTTCTCTTCTGCAAGACTGAAGTCACTCCGTCTGTCAGCAGTTGGGTTCAAACTGGAAATGCATCATCTTCTTTGGATGATAACTCAATTTAAACTTTCACCCAAATAAAGTAGTATTTCATCAGCGATGAAAATGTTTTACAAATAATCTTAATTCAATGTTCTTTTTTTATTAAAAAAAAAATAAAAAAAGTTAAAAATTTTTTTTTTTTTTTTTTTTTTTTTTTTTAAGAGATACTACTACAGAAATATTAAAACTTGACAGCAAAGCCTGTTACCCAGGAGATGGAAGGACAATTATTATGATTTGATCAGCCTTTAGATAGCGCTGTAATTATTGTGAGCTACATTTTCCCTTTGCACTGCAACAGTAAAACACATACTCTCGTGCTCTAACTGCAGCTCCGAGACAAAGGGGAGATGAAGCAGTGCTTTGCTGCAAACTATACTGCACAGGTCTGGAAGCACACCATACACCATTTTATGAGATTCTCACAACTTAAGGTTAAAAGAATCAAAAAAGCAAAGTAAAAAGAAGGAACAACAAATGGACCCACAAACAAGAGAAAACCGTCTTTCAGTACTGTGTTTATGTTTCCATCTGATTTCAGTAGAACAGAAAAATTGTGTTGCACAGAAAAATTGTGTTGCCTTATGACTGTGTTTGTTTAGATGTACTATAATGGGAAAGTAGGTGGCTCCTCTCTAAGGAAACAGTTATCTCCTTACACCCTTAACTAAAATTTGCTTTCCAAAAGTTTTCCTCTAAAAGAGCTGATATTCACCCCTGTCAGAATCAAGATAAATAGGCATAATCTTATCCAACACACTAATTCCTTTGTTCCTTTTAATTTCAATCTAGCCAATCTACAAGGTTACAGGAAATCTATTTTCTTCTGCTTTTCAATATTGATTAGTAATTATTTTGAAGTGTATAATGGAATGGGAAACCAGTAACTAAATCTCTATCCTATGCTTTAATCTTGGGGCATCAGAAACAAGGTAGTTTTGTGATTTTGAAGTTCTTTCTTGCTGTATTTTATCTAGTTCTTGCATACAGTGATTGCATCAGTACCTGGTGATACTTGCTCGAAGAGTGTATCAAATTATAAACACGGAATCACTGTTAAATTTATGCCACAAATACAGTGGTTTTCTAAGTTTTCCTGACTGTATCACATCAGCTTCTATTATCAAAAATGGAAGAATAACTGGATCCAGGGATACTCGGGGCACCAAGAAGCACAAAGCATGACTGTGCCTTTAGCGGCTTTGACAAACTCAATAAATGAGTGTAGCCAGCAGGGAATTAAGTCTGTTAAGTTAAAAGTTATGAGACTCAAGTCAATATGCAGAAGGCACATTCATGAACTAGAGAGAGCATAGCCAAAGATCCATGAGTTTTCCTCCTTTTGACTACTAGCGTGATGTACAACCTAGGTGTTCGCACATCTATCATATCAGCTATTAATCTGACCTCATAACTACTGAGCAATGAATTACAGAGGCTCAGAGTAGGCTAGAAATATAGTACAGATGGGAGACAGTAAAATGCACCCAAATACCCATTCTAGGAGGAACTAGAGTTTGGCAAGAAATAGAAAAGCTTTCTGTAGAAAGTTACTCAGCAGTCATTACAAAGCAATTGAACACTGATGCATTGAGATGAGGGAAGACATTCACCCACGGCTCAAAAATGTGCTAAAAAGACTGAAGAATATGTAAAGTGAAAGGAATTATGACAGTGCCTGGAGCTTCCTATAAAGGGTGATTTTTTTTGGTGCATTCACAGTCACTTATTCACATCTGGATGTGGTTTCTTTCTGCTATTTCTTGGACAAAACCCTCAGCTATAGGTGAGGGACATTTTGGTAGCTCAGAGACCAGTCAAAACCCAGCAGCCAAATATTTGCAGTTCTGTCTATAGCTAAGCATGAAAAAGCAAGAGAAAACAAAGCCAGACAACTATTCAAATAACTAAAAGAGTTATGTTACTTGGTTTGTGTTTACTTAAAAATAAATAAAATCATTGGACCATTTTTCAACCTCCTGTATTTACTCCTGTTACATCTCAGCAGTAACTTCTGTGATTTTGATACATGCAAACACTGCCTGGCAGATATAATACCATTTAATAGCATTTACATAAGAATCACCACTGGAAGACCATTTCACCATTTGGGTGTTTTGGCTGAAGTAATCAGTAGCAACTTTTTTTTGGCTTGTGTCTGAGCATCTGAACATTGTATTACATTATAAACCACAGAGGTGGTTCTAGCACAAGTTACACTTTGCTTTAAAAATAAAAACCTTATGAGGCAAAGTACGAGGAAAATGTTGAAAATACAGATTAAAGAAAAGTAAGAGGGGTAAATGAAACACCTGCCAAACAGTTTTAGTTAAACAGAGTGCAAGCCTGAGGAGGGAGTACACTTTACTTAAGCAATGTAATTTCTAGAGAACACATTTAAGGAGTGACTGTACTTCCTAAATGGGGCAAACATGCTAAAATAAACTACTTAAATGACCACTCTACTGCACATATTAAGTATAAATGATGTCCTGCAATATACCATGTATTTTTAATGACTTTTCTCATCAGCCATTAGAGTTTCATAACATACAGCTTATTTGAAGATCTTATTAAGGAAGAGAAGAAAGATCTGACCTTCATTTAAGCTAAAATGAAGGTAACATTTTAAATGGAAAACACAACTAAAGCTGCCTTGCTTATTTCAGATAACAAAGAAATGACTGAGAGACACAGCAATTCAAGGGAGGCAAAGCTATTCCGCAGCGGTGGGGATGCCATGCCTATGCCCGGGCTCTGTGGAGCAGCACCTCGTAGAGCCACCTGAGCTGGCTGTGGTGAGTTATCTCCAGAGCCAGAAACACCGGGGCTGCCTAAGTGTGGTACTTCGACTAATTACCCTTTCAGAGAGGCAGAACTAATTACCTTGGCTTGAACCCAGGTGAATATTGTTTCCAGGGCTCAAGCTAGTTGCTCCGCCTGGTGCAGCATGCTGTGCCGGATAGACTTTTGTATTCGCGTGATTATCTGTACCATGGCAGTGCTCGAGCTAGATAAGCATATCCTACCTGATAACCGGCAGAAGTGTCACAGTACCAAGGGTGCTGAGAACATCAAGATATTGTTTGTTGGAATAGAAAAGTAGGCATATACTGTAGCTGCCATGGGCTATGGTTGTTTACAGATCCAGTAAGCTTCAGACAGTCAACAGGTACAGCTATCAGCAGGTGTGCACTGTGATTGAGTTTAAATTAATATAAGATTTCTATTTCTTTTTTAAAAAAAAAAAAATAGAAAAAAAAATTTCAGCCTTGAAGATAATTCCATGAGTAGAAAATATTTAGAGCTGTGGTTCACTACACGGTTTCCAAAATGCCCTACAGTTAGCAAACGCTGACAAGCAGTACTTCACTTCAGGTAGCCCCAAATGTCAAACAATAACTGAACATTCATTTTGGAGACTAAGTGTCAAACACATTTATCCCAACCCTGTGACATGACTGCTCCCTCTGAAATGTTAGCATGGCCAGAAATGCTGCATTATAACATGAAACAAATGCAGAAGTTGAAAGATTATTCTCTGATACAATTGTGATGATCTTTGGGTGGAAACTGCAGTTGTTGACCTGAACACACCAAGTGTTCAATGAAGCAGGGCACTTCCTGGATATTTTTAGAGGTTAAAGCCATTCAGCAAGTTCACTGATTGTTTGTGTTTGACATGAAAATAGTATCAGACTGAAAACACAACATCAGATCCAACGTGGTAAATCTGTCCTTAAAAGAGAAAAACCCAACATTGTCACAGAAAAGCACGTGATCTGTTCACAAAGTTATTATTTTAGATTAAGATACTGAATACAAATCAATCTGGTTTAAGAAGAAAATGTATGTAGAAGAGAACTGCACTTGTTTTCCTACCACTTTTTTTGAAGCTATTATACTTCTCTGATCTTTTCCTCCTTTATTTTTGCAGACTAAACTTTTGCTAAGTATTTACACCCACACAGTCTGATTATAAAATAGTTGATACCACATAAACCCCATGGAGTTCTCTGGGCTCTTCAAGGCCCTGTGCCTGGCAACATCTCTATCCTTTCACTGCTTTGCCTCCATCCCATGTTTGAGCCAAGGTATGTACCAGATTCCCCCAGAAAGGGAACCCTTCAACACTTCATCACCTTCTCCTTTCATCTTTCTGTTCTCTCCAGCTGACGAGTCAGTGAAGGCCCTGCTGGGCAACACTAAGCCCTTCAAAGAGTGCTTAACCTTTCCTGCCAGTGCTGAGCAGGAACTGATACCGAAAAGTATAACGCTAAGAAATGTTTCACCTGCATTTAGGCTGTGAACCCATCTTTGCTCCCATTTGTGGGATAATGCCAGCAGTGATATGAACTGGGAGAATTCTGTGATAATTCAGAGCCCGTCAGCTACAGAGATGACAGTACCTATTAGTTACAGTTATATAGGAGTGGCAGACTTTTTTATTGTTAGTTTCCCTTGTCTGAACCATAAAAAGCTCATTACTCTGAAAGCTGCCTTCTTATTTTATTCTCTAGACAAAGGCAGTACCGGGAGAACTCTATCACACACACTACACTGGGCAATATCTGACCTATTATATTTGTAATAAAAAAATCATTTTCATCCTGACTGTTTCTTCTCACTGCATTTTTCACCAACTTCATAGTAAGAGATAAATGACATTTTAATAGAATTTTAAACTGACTAAATTAAAATGCTCAAGGTAGTGTTTAATGAGGCATAGTGCTGGCCACACTGCCTTTATTATAATTATAATCTTTGAAAGTTTGTTAAAAGACTATCACTGTATTTCACTCTTTCCTGAAGGTTGGGGTAAATCAGGACTCAGAAAATAAGCAAGAAAGCAAAGAAACAAATGCATGTCCTACTTCTAGGCTTAGGAAGTTTAACTCTAAAAAATCAATGAGTAGCTTTGACAAGCTCTAATGTAGCGAGAGATGAAACCATCATTCTCTTTGGGAATAAATCAGAAAGTTTTGACAACAGCATTCATGTCACCAATCCTTCTTTATGCTTTAATATTTGTTTACTTTTTTGATCACTGGGATAGTCTCCAGAGGCAGATATTTCATTTTTATGAAAGTAGCACTCTTCACAGTTGGAAACAAAAACCTAGGATTTACTTTCAGTTCACTTCTCACCCGTGAATTCCCTATATGAATTTTTCATTTGAAGCAATTAGGAAAAAACATATTGGTAAGTAGAATGCTATTTAAACTAGAAAAGATCAGAAAACATTCCATTGCTTTATTTATGTGCATTTAAACAACACTGTGATGCATTAATTCAAGTGCTTTCTCCTCTGTATTCGTTTTTTACCTTATTTTCTATTTATTAATCAACTTCGTCCTGTGCTCCTGAAGGTGAAGGATTAGAAAGAGAACTGCAGAAAAGCAAGTCCAGGGGAGAGCACCCTTCATATAGCTTTGCTCTGGCAAGAATAAATGCATAAATGTATTCACTGAAAGCAGTCGTGACCAAGTCAGGCTTCACATGGTATTTTGTTTTCCTCCTGTTTCACTCAGAATAACAAGTCACCCTCAGCCTTGTCAGGGGCTGAATGTTTAAGTAAAATACCAAACCTTGCTCCCTCTGAATCTGTGAGCAACCCATGGAATCCTCTTCTATAAAAACGGAAAGAGCTATGTGAAAGAAAACACGTAATGCTTCATAATACATACTTTCTTTTCTCTTTTTCAATTCCTATTTTGTTTTTATTTTTTAAACATACATCCTTTTTACAGTCTCCATTGTCTTTGATTAAAGTCACTAGATCCTTCCCTAATGCTGGCAAAGAGCATTAATTGCCTGGTCACTAGA
This sequence comes from Oxyura jamaicensis, assembly GCF_011077185.1. NCBI lineage: Eukaryota > Metazoa > Chordata > Aves > Anseriformes > Anatidae > Oxyura > Oxyura jamaicensis. The sequence goes on along the minus strand of NC_048907.1, from coordinate 13,047,321 downwards.
TGCCATGTGAGGGGTAAGAAACAATGAAGGAGAAGAGTGGTTCTGACCCCAGGAAAACCTAGGATGCAGATAATGTTTTCAACCTTCCCTTAGAAAGCTAATGTGTTACATGCTTGGGAAAAAAAAAAAAAAAAAAAAAAAAAAAAAGGCAGCAGGTTGTCTTTTAAATGCCTGGATTCATTCTGTGTACACAGTCAGAAAGGCTGGACAGAAGCAATTACAGTGGCTTTATTTATTTTTTGATCTGTGCCTGTGGTTCCTTCCCGACTGACAGAATACCTGACTGCAATAACATGTTCAATCTCCTCAGTCAGTTGTGCCTGTTCGTTTACCTCTGTTTTTACCATTTTAACAAATAAATGGAAGTAAGTTGCAAATCAAATAGCTTGGGTGTATTCCTTAACTATAGACCTAGTTCTACGATGTATTTATTTCAGATTTAAAATGACCTTGCCTGTGAAAAAGGAGCATTTAATCAGCTCTCATCTGGAACCTTACAGGACAGAGTTTGCAAATAAAGTATTCCCATGGATATGAGGGATTTTTTATTATTATTATCATTATTATTTACAGTGCTATTGCTGCTTGCTTAATATTATTTCTACCATTTGTTACTTTGCAAAAGCATTGCAAAAAATAAACTAATATGCTAGCTTTCACATTAAACACCTACAAATCTAATTAGAATTTAAGTGTAATGTCCAAAACATTATTTCAGATATCTGAATTTTCTGTCACTAGACCATAAATTACATTTACCTTTAACCACCATGCCCAGAAAGAATTCTTTCCCATTCCTGAATAGATGACGTAAAGACACTAGAACCACAAAATTATTCACTAGGCCATATACCAAATTTTTGCCATCTTAATACAACATGCCCAGAAAGTAGCCAGCTGAGGCTGAAAATCAAATGAAATATAAGAAGTAACAAATTACCTTTGTGGCAATTATAGAATATTTTCCACTTAGATATCCCTCCAATGTTTTTAAAAGGTATGCAACATTTTCTAGAAGAAGAAAGCCCAGAAAATAAGACACTTTTTCAAGGAACATCCAAGTCAGTCAGAAGGAAATGTGTAGTTTTAGCTGATGTTAGGATTTCTTTCTTTTTTTTTTTTCTTTAAATAAATTATTGTTGTAGCACGTAGATAGTCTAAAATACTTTGTCAAATACAACGTATGCAATACTGAAATGGTTTATGGTTATTTCTCTCTTCAATTTAAAAAGATATCTGTTTCCTTAATTTCCTTCCTAATGCAGGCATATGTATATTTTATTTACCAACACTAATTTCAACTAAATTATCAAGTAGTATAATTATTTCCAAGACTTTTTCTGAACTGATAGCTGTTCCTAAAGCATAGGAAACAACAAGTGACAACAATTTGAAATAAAAGAATGCTGTTCTAAAGATGGTAGGTTTTCTGAAAGACTACAGAATTTTCACAAGCCAAAATCTATAGACCAGACAAGATAAAAAACAATTCAGAGCATCTGTGAAACTGTGAAATTACAAACACCGATGAGATATCCACCAGCAGCATAAAAAATATATATATAAAAAAAAAAAAGGAGAGAGAGAGAGAAAAGCAGATTGAAACTGGAAAGTCGCCAGTCTTTTAAGTTCTAGATAGCTAAAAATAAGAGCCCTGTCAACAGACAACAGGAGGAAAAAAAAAAAAAAAAAAAAATCAGTCTGATAACCAGATAAAATCCATAGAAATGATATTCTATTTATTCTACTTCCTGTGACAAAATAACAGAAGGCTGGAGGAGTATCAGAGAGATATTGCACATTTGCCCATGGTTTTTCTTCTTCCATAATTCCCTGCTTATTACCAATGTTGTACAGGCTACTGAGCTAGACTACTAGTTTTTCCATGTATCACAAAGCTTTCACTCTGTCTATAACTTCATCAAGATGTCATCTGAGCTGAATATAAGCAGCAGCTCTATCACATCAGCAAGAAATAAGCTTCCTACCCATAGGGGAGTATTGTTTCCAGATATTTAACGTTTTGCAAAGCTTCCAGTAGATCATTTTTCCCTTTTCTTCCTTTTGCAAGAAGTAACAAAATGCTGCAGAAGATGATTTGCAATAATCATTTGGTTGTTGAAGCCACTTTTCTCTTTAAGAATGAGAATGATTTTATGTTTAAAACAGTGCAATAAGATTCCTGCTAGGTATATCCATATGATTAATAAATTACAGAATCACAGAATAGTATAGGTTGGAAGAGACCTCCAAGATCACCGAGTCCAACCTCTGACCTAACACTAACAAGTCCTCCACTAAACCATATCCCTAAGTTCTACATCTAAATGTCTTTTAAAGACCTCCAGGGATGGTGACTCAACCACTTCCCTGGGCCGCCCATTCCAGTGACTAACAACCCATTCAGTAAAGAAGTTCTTCCTAACATCCAACCTAAACCTCCCCTGGCGCAACTTTAGCCCATTCCCCCTCGTCCTGTCACCAGGCACGTGGGAGAACAGACCAACCCCCACCTCGCTACAGCCTCCCTTCAGGTACCTGTAGAGTGCAATAAGGTCACCCCTGAGCCTCCTCTTCTCCAGGCTCAACAGTCCCAGCTCCCTCAGCCGCTCCTCGTAAGACTTGTTCTCCAGTCCCTTCACCAGCTTCGTAGCCCTTCTCTGGACTCGCTCAAGCACCTCCATGTCCTTCTTGTAGCGAGGGGCCCAAAACTGAACGCAGTACTCGAGGTAAGCCAGGATGCTGTTGGCCTTCTTGGCAACCTGAGCATACTGCTGGCTCATATTCACCCGACTGTCAACCAATACTCCCAGGTCCTTCTCCAACAGGCAGCTTTCCAACCACACATCTCCCAGCCTGTAGCGCTGTTTGGGGTTGTTGTGCAGGACCCGGCACTTGGCCTTGTTGAACTTCATACTGTTGGCCTCAGCCCATCGGTCCAGCCTATCCAGATCCTCCTGCAGAGCCTTCCTACCCTCGAGCAGATCGACACACACACCTAACTTGGTGTCGTCTGCAAACTTGCTGAGGGTGCACTCGATCCCCTCGTCCAGATCATCGATGAAGATGTTAAAGAGGACTGGCCCCAGCACCGAGCCCTGGGGGACTCCACTGGTGACCAGCCTCAAACTGGATTGGACTCCATTCACCACAACTCTCTGGGCCCGGCCATCCAGCCAGCTCTTAACCCAACAAAGTGTACGCCAGTCCAAGCCATGAGCAGCCAGTTTCCTGAGGAGAATGCTGTGGGGGATGGCGTCAAATGCCTTACTGAAGTCAAGGTAGACCACGTCCACAGCCTTTCCCTCATCCACTAAGCGTGTCACCTTCTCATAGAAGGAGATCAGGTTCGTCAAGCAGGACCTGCCCTTCATAAACCCATGCTGACTAGGCCTGATCGCCTGCTTGCCCTGCAACTGCCACATGATGACACCCAAGATAATCTGCTCCATGAGCTTCCCTGCCACTGATGTTAAACTAACAGGCCTATAGCTCCCCGGGTCTACCCTCTGGCCCTTCTTGTAGATGGGCGTCACGTTTGCTAGCCGCCAGTCAACTGGGACCTCCCCCAATAGCCAGGACTGCCAATAAATGATGGAAAGTGGCTTGGCCAGCTCCTCCGCCAGTTCTCTCAGTACCCTCGGGTAGATCCCATCCGGCCCCATCAACTTGTGTACATCCAAATGCTGCAGCAGGTCGCCAACCATTTCCTCGTGGATTGTGGGGGCCACATTCTGCTCCCCATCCCCTTCATCGAGCTCAGGGTACTGGGCATCCAGAGAACAACTGGTTTTGCTATTAAAGACTGAGGCAAAGAAGGCGTTAAGCACCTCAGCTTTTTCCTCATCTCTGGTTACTAAGCTTCCCCCCACGTCCAGTAAAGGGTGGAGATTCTCCTTAGTCCTCCTTTTTGTGTTGATGTATTTATAATAACATTTTTTGTTTTCCTTAACAGCAGTGGCCAGACTGAGCTCCAGATGAGCTTTGGCCTTTCTGATTTTGTCCCTGCACCGCCTTGCAGCATCCTTGTAGTACCCTTGAGTGGCCCGCCCTCTTTTCCAAAGATTATAAACCCTCTTTTTTCTCCTAAGCTCGAGCCGCAGCTCTCTGCTCAGCCAGGCCGGTCTTCTTCCACGCCGGCTCGTCTTTGGGCACGTGGGGACAGACCGCTCCTGAGCCATTAAGATTTCTTTCTTGAAGAGCGCCTAGCCTTCCTGGGCTCCTCTGTCTTTCAGAACCGCCTCGCAAGGGACTCTGCCAACCAGTGTCTTGAACAGCTCAAAGTCAGCCCTCCGGAAGTCCGAGACAGCGGTTTTACTGATCCCCTTCCTGACTTCGCCGAGTATCGAGAACTCTACCATTTTGTGGTCACTCTGCCCAAGACAGGCCCCAGCCAGCACGTCTCCCACCAGTCCTCCTCTGTTAGTAAACAGAAGGTCTAGCAGGGCACCTCCCCTGGTAGGCTCGCCAACCAGCTGCGTCAGGAAGTTATCTTCCATGCTCTCCAGAAACCTCCTTACCATAGCTAGTATTAGTGAAACTGTATATTAAGATATTCACAATCAAAGTAGCCTGTAAACATGCACACATTTAGGTACATTGGCTCAGATAGCACACAGTAGCTTGGTTGTTAGTTTTAAGTCAGATCTGCTTAATTAAATTCCCATATCCATCTTCTGTTGATAGTATAGGATGAACATCTCTCCGTTATTAAACCAACTACAAACCCAACAAGTGTAATTACTTTTGCGTACTTACTAATCATTATATCATAATGGAATAATGTATTTTCAAGCAGATCATAAATGAAGAATATATAATGCTGATGTTCTCCCTTAAAGACCAACAGTTCTTGAGGTACTTGAAGTTCTTATTACTGCTAACTCCTATGTGACACACAAGCATAGTGTATCACAGGCTTGATTATGGTATTTTGTGTATATAACTGTTTAGGGAAGATGAAAATAAAAGTGTTATCTGCTGTCCCATGGGCTATATATTTAGCAGCAACAGCATAACAGTACCTATGATCACTACCTCATGAGTATGCACTATAGAATATCTAGACTTTCACCTATTAGAAGGATGGGGGGATCTGTCTGACGTTGGGACTGTCTGGGATGGAGTCACCTTTCCCTGCAGCAGCCCACACAGTGCTGTGCTCTGCACTCATAGCTGGAACAGCACTGGTATCACTCCAGTGTTGTGTCTATTGCTGCATAGTGCTGGCACAACATCAGAACTCCTTCCAGGCCCCCAGGAGCCAGCAGGCTGGGGGTGGGCAATTGATGGGGAGGGGACATCACCAGGGCAGCTGACCTAAACCAACCAAAGGGATATTCCATAACACCTGATGTCACACTCAGCAATAAAAGGGGGGCTCTCATGGGGGAGGGTCTCTCCTGAACAACCGGTACGCGTTTTGAGGCCCTGCTTCCCGGGATGTGGCCAAACATCGCTCGTTGATGGGAAGTAGAGAATAACTTTTTTTTTCTTTCTCTCTGTGCTTCCACGCGGCCTTGTTGTTTCTTTTGTTTCTCTTTCTCCCCATTTCCCTTTCCTTTAATTAAATCATTCTCATCTCAAACCTCGAGCTCTTTGTGTTGTCTTTTCTCCCCCTTCCTCTTTGAGGAGGGGAGGAGTGAGAGAGCAGTTGTGGTGGAGCTCAGCTGCCCACTCGAGTAAAACCATCACAGTATTGAATATACTTATGTAGTGGGCTATCAGTTGAGGTAGTTAAGAACAAAAAGATGACTTTCTAAACAGTAGTTATGTCTATTATCTCAACTAGATTACTGTCATTGTCTATGTTTTATAATGCACTTGTCATCCAGGATAAATGGAGATTGATGGCAATTAGTCTGTTTTCTCACACTTTCTGTGTATTCAGTACCATTTTGCTTAAAAATATTGTTTTGTAAAAAGATGACTTATGCATCAGCTGTATTGTTCATTGGTCCAAATCCTGTGTTGGTGAATATCAGTGTAGTGCTACCAACTTAAAACACAAGAACAGCAGAGGACTCTGCCAGGTCACTATGCCAAAACCCTGCAAAATCTGTCATTAACATGAATGGCATTAAATACATACATCACCAGCCACAGAAAAACTCATTATCTTGAAAGTTATATACAAAATAGCAAAAGATCCAAAATATATAATATGCTTAGAAAAAGATAAAACTAGAGTTATTACCACTGTTCTGGAATCCTTCAGTATCAGAAAATGTTAGGTGCCATTTTTATTTATTTTTAAATATTAGTTCTGGACTTTTCCAGGATTTTAACTGTATTCTGTGCTTTAAAGCAAGAATTCGTGTCCCTGGGGATACTAATTCACTTAATGCATACAAAGGTCCTTTCTCTTGCTCAGCTGTCACTGACAGTTATCTTATCATCCATCAATGCAATTCAGGACCTTCTCCTTTTCTCTTGTAGATAGGCATCCTCATTTTTAGGCCCTAAGGCATGACTTTGCAGTTTATATTATTAACCTGAAACCCTCTTCTATTACTACAGGCAACAAGGAATTTTATCCTTACCATAGAGTAATATAGCTGTCTGCACGACTGGCAAACTCCCTTAACTTTCTGTCAGCCACAAATTGCATTTATTTCTTGATTTTTCTCTTTTCTTTAAAACCTGTTCTGATCTGTTCTGCACAGAATCAAGATCAAACTAAGAGGCTTGTAGTTCTTACTGCTGAATATGTGATAAGGCATTTGAACTTCCATGTTGTTATCCTCTATTCATCACCTCTAACCAGAAAGTAAAATCACTTACAAATTATGATCTACCTAAGTAGAAAAGACAACAATTGAGTGAAACATTTTGCTTCTCCAACAGAGGATTACAAGATCTGTTGAGTTCCTATTCCCTGGCAGTAACCTAATGGATGAGGGAGTTCCCTGAATGGCACTGCTAAGGCAGTTCCTTTCCTGTTTCCAGATTCTCCATTCAGTCAGTCCAAGAAGCAATGCCTTCCCTGCCTCCGTGCTCCGCATCCTCCTGCATTACACCTGCTGACCGGGGGCACAGATGACTTGTTCTGGGGCCAATGCAATGGGTCTCCTGACCAGTTAACTCCTATGTCACCATCCAGGCCAGTCTTGTGTCCCTGGTTAAGTCTCTCAGTTAATTCTGGGATAAAGGCAGCACTGCAAACTGTAGGAATCTCTTGGACTGTACACAAGTGGTTAAGCTGTGGAGCATTTCCTCTACACAACTTTCTCTGAATTACTGTCATTATTCATCTACCTTTACATTTGTTGTAAAACTACTTATTTAAATAATATTAAATAATAAATATTATTTGGATGGCAGTTATACTATAAATCACAATTACAAGGAATTAATATAAACACTTTGTAGTATTTTATCTTTAGGAGAGCAGTACATAATCTTCATCTAGAAAGTTAATTCTTTCTGTGGCAGTTGTGCTGAAATTTTTGGTCTTTTTCATTTTTCTCCCTCCTTTCCTCTCGCAAAATCACAGCAACTATATGGCTAAGAAAAGTTTATAGTTGCCCAGATGGTAGCAGCTATCTGAAGAGAATGAAGGTGGAAGCAGTATTACTGACATTTCCATTAACTGCCCCAACCCCCCCCACTTTTTTTTTTTTTTTTTTTTTTTCTTTTCCCCAAGCAGGGTTATCTTTGAGGAACTTCACATTTTTATGTGTTTTCAAGCAGTCAAACAGCAGAAAAAGACATACTAGAAAAGTAGAAAAGACAAATCACCAGCTTGCTAAGATAGAGTTGTTTGTTTCTGGATTCTCTAAATTTGTTTGTTAACTGAAATTGAGCTGACATGTAGAAAGAATAGGACACTCATCCTAGTTTGTAATCTAAATGAACAGAACATAGAGAGTGGCTAAAGAACAATATTAGAGAAGGCATTTATTTCTAAATGTTTCCCTCATGTAACTTTGACTCTTACCAAATTTACTGGAATTTTGAGTTATTCAGAATATCAATACTTGAATTTTATCTGAAATATAGTCTTACTTGAATAGTAGCCACCCAATTGCCAAAACGCTGAGAAGCCAATGGTATCACTTGGTAGAATGTATGCAATTTAAGTGCTCTAGAGCCACGGAGAAGAAACGGGACTCAGAAGTAAGCAGATCATTATAAATAGTTAAATTCCCGAAGCAGCCAGTGCTTAGATGGCAGTACATGCAAGAAAATTGACAAGAGTCTTTCTATTAGCAGTCAAGTAGCAGTACCCATGTACTCTATTTTAATTGGTTTAAAAAGCTTACACACACACTTGCACTCGTCACAACTTTCAGGATACATTAGCAGAAGTTTACAGTCATGAGCCTTTGGTATGTTCCTATACAATTCAATCTAATTTATTTCATAAGGTGAATTCTTTAAGGAGCACTGCTTACTGAGGTGTAAAATGATCATAGCATTTCACATGTTTGTGATGGGTTTGAGATATTGCTCTTCTCTTCCCACACAGCTTTTTAATAAAAGTGCTGCCAGTTTGCTGACCTTCCCCTCTTCAAGGTTAATGGTTTGTTATCTATAAATTACTTTTCATGCTACAGTTTGGGTTATGAACTCCAAAATTGTCTTCTGTGGGCTCTCTCTTCAATTTGTTTTAGGCTCAGAGAAAAGCACATTTCCTAGTAACCAAGACAGATTTCACAATGGAAAAAAGTACTACAGAAATGAAAAGAGATAATGCTGGCTTTAGAAATTTGCTTTTTTGTTGTATAAGACGACATACAATTATTTCAGTTGGTCGATGTTGTGGAACAACTACTGTCATGTTCTTTAGTAAAGCCAAATGCCTACATGACTACAATTCACCATACACTGCCCTGGCTCCCTCTTTTTTACATATAGAGCCTTTAGGCTAAAGATATTGCAGAGAGACAGCAGTTAGCTACAATGCATTATTATAAATGCTGAGATGTATGTTAATAGTCAGACAATTTATAATATGCAGTCTTTGTTATCGTTATGGAACATCTGCTAGTTAACAGCCAACTTGGTAATAAACTCTGTCCTGGTATTTTATAATCCCATCAATGTAAGATGGAAAAGTAGAGATGATATTAAATTTGATCTTGAGAGGTAGCACACGTTTGCATCCCACTAAAGACAGCATGAGCAGAGGGTGTTCAGCAACACCTGGCATTTTTCACATACTTTAATGATGTATCACATAATGCTTTACAAGTTGGTCCTTTCTGCCCTTTTATATTTGAGAGTGAGTTTTATAAGTGACAGATGACAAGATTCAAGTGGTGTATTATAACTTTGGACCAGGAAAGGCACATTTGCTTTCAAGCTCTGGGAAACACTAGGTATCTACACTGAAAAAAGAATATAACTTCTCGTCTTCAGCTCTAATTTTGATCATAAAAATAGCTGTAAGTCTCTCATCTGGTCTGACTGTTGTTTGCTAGAGACAATTTACTTTACGTGATGCCATTACAGCAGGAACATATAACTCAGCCAATAATGCAAGCAAAGCTTTCTTGCCATGCTCGTGGTACCTTTGCATATATATCTGCAGTATTGTGAATTGTTTAATTTGGTATGAAACATCTATGTTACTTTTTAAGTTTTTTTTGGGGGGGTGGTACATGGCATTATGCACTTTAGAACTGAAAGTCATAATGATTCAATTATATCTTTATCAACAGATACCAAAGGCCAGATTCTTTCTTATGGTTAATTAGTAATAATTCCATTATTGCCATTCAAAAACAGTTGAAATTATGACAGCTTATTCCAACATGCAATTAGCTTAACATTTTTTGTCCAAGTTGCTTGAAAAGAATTGCTGATTTCTCAACTATTTCCCAAAAATGTTCTGCATCCATTCTTCTCCCATTTAATTACTTACTGGTCCATTACATTGTGCATGAGAGCAATGCCAGGTGGAACAGGTGGAACTCCCTTTTATTTTCCATTCTCTTAGACTGAGCTGTTCAATGGCTGTGAGGTATGTCTTTTTTTTTTTTTTTTTTTCTTTTTTTTTTGGTTTGTGGAGTTCATTGTTCATTAATCAAATCTCTAGTTACAGTCATGTGTGCAATGTCTTCAAGCTATTTTAGTCCATTTCTAAATATATTTTAAAAGATAAACTCTTTAAAAGGAGGAAAAAGAAAAAAAGAGGCATGTTTATGTTTCCAGGGGGTTGCTCTTGCTCTTTTTCTTAACAGGTTTTTCTTGTTTACTTATAGTTTCCACTCTCAGTACGTAGACTTTGCACTACATAGTGCACTGTAATTGAACATTTAAACCGACAAAATCATGTACGTACCATATGTTATTTTTGAGAAAGAAAATGCCTAATTAGAGCATTTGCCATATTTTGTAAATTTTGATATGAAAACACATGCAGCTTTGAAAATACATCTCTATTAACAACTAATCTGCTACAATAACCATAGAGATTATGTTTTAAAGTTCAATTTAATCATTACCAAATATCATACAGTTGTCTTATTGGTTATTTACTGTCTTCCTGTTTAATTACCAGCTACCTATGGACAGAAAATACACTTTTGGCTATCAAATATAAACTCAATCCCTGTAATGTTTTGCTGAAATCTTCATTTTACTTTGTGTACATCTTGTCTTCTTAGTTACATAAGTGAGCTGCAGCAATGGAACCCAGGGTCCCCATACCACTAGCAAGAATATAGATCTCTTCTTCATCTACTGTAAGAGACAAAGATCACTGGGAGGACACCAAGGCTGGAGCAACAGTAGTATCAAGAGCACAGGTTCAAATAAAGGTGCCAAAGTAAACAAGCTTCCTGAAAGTGCTACTCAGCTTTCATTTCTGTTCAGTGAAAGGATTTTCAAAAAAGCAAAGTCAGAAACATCTTTAAGAGCATCTACTCCCTGAAAAATAAGTCTTACTTGTTTCTTGAAAAGAGGTCTTAGACTGGAGACTCAATTCCTAACACAAATTTTTAAATCACATTAAAAAACAAGGCTTGGATGCTTTAGAACATGACAAGTTCTAGTTGTTCTTCTTAAGTAAAATATGCACTGAAACAAGTAACATTTCCGGGAGTGATGTGTCTGGTAGTGGTACCCTAAAACATCAGCTTAAAAGCATCAGCGATCCATTTATAAAATAGACATTATAAAAAGATTAAAAGCTTTAGGGCTAAAGAGAAAGAATGTGATGCTGCAGCATTTCCATCAGAGTAAATCAAGATAGTAAAACTATCAATTCTTTTACCTCTATGCAAAATTTATACTGGTTAAAACCCTACGCCTTTCATTATCTAAATTAAAAGTACACCATGTATATTGAATTCAGCGATTAGCTTGCTGTTCTACACAGTAGTCTTTGATGTCTCAAGATTAGTATTCATGAAGTTTCAGACTATTAACTACACGTGTGTAACATCTGATAAGAGAAATATCTTACAGACTACGATTTTTGTAGGATACTTTCAGTTCTGATTTTTATCTTTCACTCTGTTGTGTATCCTACAGAGTTTACATATATTGTCAAACAATATTTTAATATTCGTTCTGGCAGGATTTTCATAAGATAGATTTGGTTAGAACTTAGATGCAGATGACATTTTTCAGTTTCTTTATAGCTTTAAACAGTTTTACATTAGTGATAATTTTCAAATTCAGTTGCCTGCAATATTATCTGAACTGTTGGCAGAAATCATAGTAACTGCTCACTCCTTGGTTTAGTCCGGAATATGGCACACTATATGAAATACTGGCCAATATTGACACCTATTGCTTTTCATCTAACAGCCTGAAAGACATTAAATGTTAGTGAACTATGATAAAACTTATAAATCATCAAAAAAATTGCATGTGGCACTAGTGTTTTGAAAATAATATTCAATTAAACAGAAAAACAGCAGCAAAAAACGTGCTACATGAGGTGTCTAGCACCGTCAGATAACTTCAATTACTCTGTTGTTCATACTAGACGTAGCTCTAACTGCTGTAGTGACTATGTTAGCACTATAATAACTATAATTTAGGGACTGGCGTACAATAAGCAGGCAGTTAAGTACATTTATTTCTCTGACTAGTTGTTTGTGGTGGAGAACAGCTATTGACAGCAGGCGTAGGCTGCCTGGGAACATCAGCTTTTGGCTGCAGGCTATCTTGGGCTGTTTTGTGAAACCACTCCTTACCAACAGATTCCAAGCCCAAAGGAATAGCTAAGGTCTGATAGATCAAGAATGTGAAAAATTTAAGAAAGATGTGAGGGTAACAACAATACAAACAACGACTTCCAAGAATGTCAAGGTGTTTTTAGGAGTTCTTCTAAGAGACCACTATTCATGGTGACAATCAGTGGGATGAACAAAACAAACAAAAAAACATTAATTTGGAGATAATCTTGTGGTTAAGAGAGAAGGGTCCCACGAGTTGCCATAAACATAAAATATTGTAAACTGCTACTTTTTCTAGAATTTATCAAGCTAACTCTGAAAACCAAAAATCATGCATCACTTGTATAATTACCATACAAGATAGTTGCTGTGCAGAGAGCACTATCCACCTATGCTTCTGTGATGCTGCTTGAAAGCTTTTACCTATTTCCCATAGCATGGGAGAGAAAGTCAAACTCCACAGCAACAGCAACAAAAAGCAATAACAAAAGCAAATGTCAGAATATGAATTGCAAACTACAGATGAGCCCTGACTGCTAAAACGAAATGCATATTTGAACATTAAAGGTTTGAAGTTACTCTGCTAGGGTTAAAGGTTGCTTGTGCTCATCCCTTTAATAAACTTCAGCTTTTTGGAACTTATGCTACGCACTCCAAGTAGACCAGGACTGGAAGGGGTTGAGAACCACCACGTAGCTGCTCTCAAAAAAAAGCTCAAGGAATTCAGCGGGGAAGATTTGCTTATTTAGCAGGGAAGATAAACCAAGTTGCTCCTTTTATAACAGGAAATGATCTTTTCAGTAGAGTTCTCATGCTGAAATATAACTTTCTAAAACAGAGACTAATCTCTCCTGAAAATAAAAGATACTTTAGAACCCTTTGGTTGAGCCCTAATTCCTACTCAAATCTCTGGATTTAGAGAAATGTAATATTTTGAAAGACACTGAAATTCCCATCAAATTCCCATCAGTTTGAAATTCTGGAGTTTCAATTTTGCTCTCTTTCAAATTGCACTTTCATGAATGTGGCCTCCACAAATTCATATTATTTCTTATATCAGCAGTTCTACTAAGCAGTGCATCTTCTTGCAACAAAGCAATGCTATCACTTAAAACTGGTTTCAGTCTAGCTGTCCTTATAAAAGAGTAGATCAGAAAGGTTCCCTGAAAGCTGAATGAAGCGAAGAATTAAAATGCCCAATCCACTAAACAATGAAAGATAAGAGCAGTTTTTCCCTCAAAAATATTGATGCTGAACTACTTCTAGAGATGCATAGTCACACCTAAAAGAACTTAAAAGCCACAGAACGTGAAGCCAGAAAAGATAATGGACAAAGAAGCTCTTTACTCTTATACCTACTGTTGCACTTTCAGACTGCTTTACACTAATAAATATTATAAAAATTTATTCATATGGTAATAAGGTAAAGCACTTTTAAACCCATGTTAATTTGTAAAACAAACATCAACATCTTACATTAAGAAGCTTAGCTAAACTGCTCTTTTATGTGACTGATTTTTTTTTTTATTTTCCAAAATATACTAGAAGCTTTCTTAATAAGAGTTGAAGGTGAGGGCTGTAGCAACCATAGAACATCAGAGAGTATTTTGAACTTTTTATAGTTCACCTTTCAACATTAGCAGAAGAATATAATAATTTGTATATATCTGGCACTTTCCAGGCACTTCTACCTTTGAGATAAGACAATTGTGAAAAGTTGAATTTCAGACTATTTTATGTAAAACATGAAATTGTGAGAGAGGTTAGACCATCAGAAAATGTTAATGGAGAATATATAACCTAATAGGTGCATGTTAACACCAGCCCTTTTTCTGGAAACAGATATAGGAAATCTGAAACTCAAAGCACTCCACATGTCCTGTATGAGGAGCTTAGTTAACCCTATTTAATGCAGTGCTGTACCGCACCAAGAGCTGTCAACATCCATTTTGTAATGCTGATCCTTTAGTAGTAAAGTCTGTAAATGTCTGTGACAAATTTGAGATTCTTGCAATGATTATTTGGCCTTTTTCAAATCCAAAATGACTAAAGGTGTCCTTGTATTTCACAATCTGATGCTGTGCAAAAGTACTTAATGTTAGCTCTGCAGGATCTGCTGTAGAGCAGATCAGAGCCATCACACAGCACAGGCCTGAAAATAACCTCCCCTATGGAAAAATCTGGTCTGTGCTCAGGAAATAGTTTTCTGATAAATATTACCATTTCAGTGTACAGAACTAAGTGTACAGAATGTTCTGCTGCTTAGATTTCTAAGGGAAAATTATAAATTATTTTATCAGGGCATTCTGTTCTCAAGGAATAATGCCGGAGAGATTAAGAAGCCTCTCTCAAGAATTAGTGTAGATATGTCACCCTGGTCTCCTAAAACTCCACAGGATTTGCAACAGCTTATTGAGCTTTCTGTTTTATTAAAAAATAAATAAATAAATAAAAAATAAAGTCTTAGGAGAACTTATGCTTCAAAAGCAAACTCCTATTTTCAACATTAATATATAGAATGAACTTGTACCAATTCTTCTCTAGGTATTGAAGTCATACACTAAAGTTATTTATGAAACAGAAAGAACAATGTTGTCATTCTTTACACATCACATTTCAGTTGTTGGTGACATCAGCATGGAAACCCTTGAAATATAAAATAGCTGTTTACAATTGTCTTTTTGATATGTTTTTTCTGTGCCACAAGTATAGTATAGTATAATAATGCAACTGATCTGCCACTCAAACCAATTATTTTGCTCTGCTTTGTTTGCCCACAGGCTACCATGTGGTTTACTCCCTGGCAGTTAGATAGGTCCTCAGCAGTGCTTTGGGAGTTTTCTGGCATTTCAGTGGAAAACCAAAGCCTCACAACTCTTGGAGCTCTTTCTCAGGGTTTGTGATAACACTTATAAACAGGTTACCACCTGTCTTTGTATTCCTGAACAAATCCCTTCTAAGGATTTGATTTTGTGTAAGGAGCTCCTGAGGTACCTACAAAAACCCAGGATCAGCTTTAAAATAGTCACATTTTCTCAAACATTCTTAGCAACAGGTTTTAGAACTCCACAGAGCATTAAATACAGGGATTCATCATTTGTCTGTCATTATTACTGGGAGAAAAGAAAAAAATACCAAGATGATCTTTTGTGTAGCTTCTACCACCTTCAAGGTTTTCTGTCAGCCCTGTTTCAGTATTGCCTGCTGAGAGACTGGCAGAAGTAAAACCTTCAGGCCATGCAACAAAGTCAGTTACTAGAAAGTTTCTTCACCCCATAAGATCATAAAGAGAAAGCACACGTTTAACATTCCCTATCAACACAAAATCAAATTGTGAGCAAATGGCATGCTTGGATCACACAGCAATCAAAAGAGATATTTATTATCTCAAAAGGAAGGGAAATGGAAAGCTGGGGGTTCTGCCCAGTAACTGGAGAATTCTTGCAAGTTTTAGAATCAAAATTTGACTAATAAGGGCTGCTCTGAGTCATTGGAGAATTTTATGTAATTGTATACATTTAGAGGATAAATATCTTGCTACTTCCTATCCAAATATCACCATTACTGATTTATGTCCAGTTGTTATTGTGCCAGCACTGTCTTTCAACTTCAGTATCCTTCTTCCTCCATGGCATTAGCATTTGATGCATGTTCAAGTAGCAAACAAGGTTTGCTAGGTTTATTTTATGCAGAATATACAATTTACCATCTTCTAGCTTTTCCTTGTAAAACATGATTTTTTTTTTCCTCTGATCATTCAAGTGATCCACACCCATACTGATTTCCAAACTAGATTACTTGAAGCTGATGACTATAACTAGCAGATGAGAATGGAGTCATGTAATGTCTCTTGACTGACTCTAGAAATCTGTTGTGAGATCACAATCATTATGGTACACCACTTCAAAACAATTTGCCATTGTTTTGAAGTGGTGTACCATAATGATTGTGATCTAGTACAACAACCAGGTTTCCTTTGTGTCGTTGCCAAGAGAAGATCCTCCTCTATGACCTGGCTTGCATGATGAGAAAAGTCTGCTAACAGTACAAAGATGAAAAATGAGTTTACTAACACATTCATATATGCTAATAAAGCAAACGCACACTGGTAGAATGGCTTTATTGTGCATATGCTTCGTTTAGTTAAATCATCTAATCCAAGTAAATTACTGTGCTTATTAGCACTTGCCATCAACTAGGTGCAACATATCTCGCTGGTATAATTTACCGAGTCTGAAAACTGCTTGCTGTTGTGCTAGGATTGTCTATGACTTTTTTTTTTTTTTTTTTTTTTTTTTAAATGAATAGTGCTGGAAAGCACATCCAAAGACTTATATCCTTAATAATACTATTGATTTATATTCTTAATAATACTGTAAGGAAAAAAATCTGCCCACTAGAAATCATTCCCATGTTGAAACAACGGGCAAAAAAAGACAAAATGAACTCCCATAACAACCAAACAAAAAAGGAAAGGGTCTAGGAGTTAGAAGTTACTCACAAAAGAAAGTCTCAAGTCAGAGACAGAGAAGTGCTTTAAATGTGTGCATTAAATGTGTAAGTGTGATTTATCCCTTAACAGTCATACAACGTATAAATGTTTTGTTTTTAAGGTTACATATTACTCGTTATCAGGCATCAGAGGCAGCTAGTTCTGACAGAAAAATCAATACAACTTTGCCAGTGATTCACATTTATCAGGACATCTTTTTGTAGTAATCTCTTTTTTGATCTATTTTTTGATGTCTTTTTCTTTCTTCTTGCAATTTAAAAGGAAATTAGCTTTTGAACTCTCATACTTGCTTTTGGCCAGAAAAAAAAAAAAAAAAAAAAAAAAAAGTGTTTTAAATCTGATATGTTTCTCATTTGGAGTTGCATGTGTGTATGTGGTGGACTGGTCAGTCCAACTACCTCTACACTGTCCAAAAGCAACAAGGAGGAATGTATTATAAACAAATTTATTATTAACTACATATATAAATACACGAACTACCTTCACTATTATTCACAGATATTTTTTTTTATGTTGTCTATTCCAGAATCCAGGAAATGTCCATAATGAGGGAACATTCAATTGTTTTCAAAGTTAAGAAAAATGTGATGTTCAGACACCTAAAATGTAGCATCTACTAAGAGTCAAAGACATTCCTGTGAAACATGCCAAAAAAAAAAAAAAAAAAAAAAAAAAAAAAATTTTTCAGTTGTGCCTGCTTATTGTTTTTATCTTTACTGTTATATATGTATATAAAAAATCTTCATATTATCGCCTCACAAAGCACTATCTACATCCATCAAATTTAGCAAATATTAAAACCTAAATCAGCATGATAATTTGATGTGACTCTGACGTAACTAGTGATCTTGCTTATGTTTCAGCCATAGTCAGTACCTTTATGCTGCACATTGTTCTCTTATCTATGTTGTATATCTTTATTAACATGGTCTTCAGTCACTGGATAAGAAATGCCTATAGACATAATATCCAACAGAAGTTTACATTGAATTTACCTGCCTTTCATCACCTTAGTCATCATCTTACTGTATGATAAAATCAGAACACAATGAACTAGTAATGCAATAAACCTTTCACTGAATATGAATTCATGCAGTTGAAAGAAACATATTCAGTAAAAGCTTAGAAATAGATGTGCTTTGTCTCTCTGGAAGAAAGGCTAGTTCCTCTGTTGAGATGTCATCCTTGTCATCAGTTCTCATCCTTGCTTACATAGCATACCACCCACCTGCCTGTTCAAAGATAAGCAAACACTAAGACTAGATTTTCAGGCATGCTGAAGTGTTGCTACACCATACAGAAGGACACCTCATCCCCTTCAGCATCGTGTGGACAGAGTCAACAGTAACTCAATATTTGCATTAAGGGCATTAATCAAAATGCAACTGAACCGAGAGGCTGGGGACTAACGCCATGGATGTTTCTATTGTCATATTGTCAGAAAAACTTAAGGAATTCAGTAGCTTATAGACCCAAAGGTTTCAGAATTTTTTTGCCCATAAGAGAAGAAAAAGGAGAGACAAAGATGTTTGAGCTTGCTCCATAAACATTCAGCCAAAAATATTATCAGAAAAATAACTGGCCAAATTAGTGCAAAGCAAAATGAAAGCAAAACTGGATGGGAAATTAGCAAACGATTCTAGGTGGACAAAAAGACTTATACTTTTTGCACTTCTAGTTAGAGTAGCTTCTTCGCTATTCATGTAGGGAAAAAACTTTTAAAGAAAAGAAAAGAATAACAAATTCAAGAAGGAGAAAGAATGCCAATCTACCAAGGACTTCCAAGTAATTACAGGCTAGTGTTGTTCAGAACAGCTCTGCAGTATGGACCTTCTTTTCATCTACACTGCTGAAATGAAATGAAATACAGCTTATTGTTTAAAGCAAGCAAACCTGCAACAGCACAGGGAAGTTAAAATAAGCATTGAGAAGACTGGTACCACATAGTATCATCCTCATTTAAGTGACCTGGAGTCATTAACTTCTTAATTTGCAGCCTGCCCCATTAAACATGGGGGGTTTGTAGATTCTTTTCTCATCAGTTAGCTCATACAGAAGAATTTCTCTGATATAGTAGATTTGTTTGCTATATAAAGAAATGAAGATTAAATTCTTGGTTTCATTTGGCAATACAGGCTTTGCAATTTGGTGCTTAGATTAATGTGCACGCTATATTTAAAGTGTGATTTTACTATAATGATGATTAATGACTGATTTTTGTCTGATAATAGAGTAGCTGGCACGGTGGGGTTTTGGACTTCTGCCTTTATAATACTAAAAATAATTCAATTCTTTCAAATAAGTTTCAGGACATACAGGATCACTTTAGAAATGAACATTAAGACATGAAATAGGACTGCTATCAGGTTAATTAAAGTTATTAAAAGGATAAGTTTTTTTTTTTTTTTTTTTTTTTTTTTTTTTCCCAGACTGTGTCAGTTGTCTGATCTAGAAACTGCAGCTTGTTTTTTAATTAATTGTATTGACACAATCAACAGATGACTTGTTATGTGTGAGATAAGAAACAGACTTGCGGCCAAAATATGTTACTCGCTTTCAGGCTATTAAAAGCGGTTGGTCTTATCTCAAGATTTCCCTTTGTCTTGCTGCTTCTACATGGCAGAGAAATAACTTTCACTTCCTTATCTTCAACAAATTTATATGCACCTTACAGTAAACTAAAAAGAAACCAAGTGTAGATTTTATCACAGACGAGAAAATAAATATATATTTATGTATATATGTGTGTATATATATATATATATACACACACACAGTTCCTTGAAGTGGAAGGATAAAAAAAATCCTAAAATCTGATGAAAGTTGAATTTAACCAAATTCCTTTCCCGGATCTTGCTGCATTTTAGATTAAGTACATTTTCATGATTTCTATAAAGGCTACCAAAAAAATCTGTCATATTTACATACTTCGAACAGCACATAGGAGGCTTAGCTGTATGGACTAAACAGCTGTTCTTTCAAAAAAGTTGGAGGCAACGTAATTTGAACAGAAGTTTTTAACTGAACCAAAATTTGGTCTCTGTTGATAAATTAAATAGTTTTTATATTGTTGCTTTTATTCTTTGTACACCTATTGCTTGTGTTCCTCTTATTTGCACAAATTTGTGAGCATCACCCAAAACCTAGAGTTTCAAAACTACCACCTTGTACTTCCAACCTACGTTTGCTAACTTATCACCTTCCATCTTATAAGTGAAACGTGGATAAAAGTTTCAGAAGTTGATTGTTAGAGATAGAAATATACATGTCACAGAGCACATGCTTATGAGAATCTAGAAAAATAGAAGGCAATGTAGGAACATAAAAACTGCCCTCAATACCGAAGGTCATAGCTTTTGAAACTAAATACTGTGGAATCACACAGGCTATAGCAAGGTGGTAGACCATGTTACACGGCACTATCCACCTTCTTTCCCCTTTTTAATTAGGTAGAGAAATAGTATTTTAAAAACACATAGAATACTTCTCATGGATTAAGTTTTCCGAATCTGTAGTGTCTATGAAAAAGGTATTTTCAAAATAATGATTTCATAAGTGGTCTGTTCAATTATTGTCTGATAAAATAAGCTATGCAGAAGACTATCCAACTTCAAATGCAGTCTGTAGCGAAAAAAAAGGAGCACAGTTCACTCTGCCTTTGGCTGGGTGCTAATATTTTACTATTATTAGCCAATTGTGACAGTGTTCACACACTTGTCAGATATATCATCTCTGGATAATTTAATTTGTTGTGCTGTCGGTTATTCTTTCTTTGGATTAATTTGCTTGGGAAAGTTATAAAAAAAAAAAAAAAAAAGAAAGAAAGAAAGAAAGAAAGAAAAGAAAATTATCAAAATCCCCTTATCTTATTCTGAGACTCTTCAAGGGAAAAGATGAAATCTTCATTTTGAAAAGAATATAAATAAAACTCTAGTGCAGCTTTTATTTCTGAATTTCACTAGATTCTGAATGCACAGGTTTGGGGATCATGGACTGACATTTCCAATGTAGTAATTAATTATTTGATAAGAACACCCTTCTAATACACAGAAGTTTACTGAAATTTTCTTTCAGATTTGCCTCAATGCAAGGAAATATTTAATTTAAGGAAAGTACAGAAAAGCATCATCCCTACAGAGTGATGTATCACAGAACTGTTAGCACTGAGTACATTCTGGATATTTGTAGCCCAAGCTCCAACTTAATACATTATTATTGCCAAGACCAGGGAGAGCCACAGCTTTGCTTAACTGACCCCAGAAACTCCTAACTGCAACATCTTGCAGCACAGGACTCCTCGGCAGCATTTTGTGAATATACAGAACTGCAGTTTAGGAAAAGTGCCAGCAAGTATACCCCATATTCCGAAAGTGTTTATGTGTAGTCATAACTCATCAAAAGTGTGAATGTACTTTTTCTTTTATAGTAGTTGTACTCTCTACTACACTGTAACGTTCAAAATCTCAAAGGTGTCTTGCATGATTTACAATATTCTCATTAACAAGCAATTGGATTAAACTGCAAAGATAGTTGTCATGGTCCATAAATAATTAACATTCAGAAGAATTTTAGAGTAATAAGGTAATTTAAGATTACCTTCTCATCTTTTTTCATATTAACACATGAAGCTGCATCAAAATACAACACAGCCTTGAACAGATCATTCCCTTGTACAAACACAGGGTACAAAATTCAGCAGGGACTACATCACATATAAATCACATGTATTCTATATTACATACATAAAGCTCGTTGTTTTGTGGTCAACATGACATTTAAACAAAGCAATTTAGAATAGTTTAATCTTCTGCTTTACAGCATAAGTAATAAAATCTGTATTGGTCCCAATCACCATATATATTAAAAAACATTCTGCAATCAGCTATGGCTTTCAGAAGGATGTCATAATTAATGGCTTTCTGCTGGCTGCAATTTTAATCACTCTCATATGCATGAAATTGTAAATTTCCAACTTCAATTTCCCAAACTAAAAATTTCCTAGATTTCTCCTGCAGTGGTACTGTGTTGCACCTCAAACAAAGATGGAAGAAAAATAAAGTCAGATTGAGCTAAGCTTTATAGCTCTTGATAACTATTGTAGAGCTACACTCACAGCAGTAGAGCTTCATTGGCATAAACCACCTTGATATATTTAGAAAGTCTTGAGAGCAGTCTCCAGTAGCCCAAACAACAGCTACACACACTGCCAGGCAACTCAGTAAATGCTATAAAATTTTACTTTTCGAGTTCCAAAGTATCTTTGGTTTTCCATCAAAATCAAATAGAGAAGCTCAGGAAAGGCTATACACACACACACAAAAAAAAGGGGAGGAGGAAGGGCCGGGTGCGACAAAAAACTTCAAAACGCACTACCTGCCTTCAAACTAGAGAACAGAATATCTTATAGTGGAACACATTCCTTTCCTACAGAGCTACTACCTGTTTGACCCTTACACCCTCCATTTTAAAAGCGAAGCATTAAATCTATTTTAGAGAAGGAAGATGGAATGATTAGAAGGTCTCTTGCCCCATTACTGCTTCTTGTACAGGTTATATGTCCTGTATTTGTTATTTCACCATTATGCAATCAAAGGACATAGTACAGAGATGCATATGGACTAACTGCTTGACTATACACTACAGACTTCAGAGCCTCCGGCTCTCATTTCTGGACCTCCGATAAGACCAGCAGTTTAAGTTCATGAAAGTTTTTTTTTGCAAAACTTTTATTTAAATTTGAACCAAAGTGGTCTGGATTACAGAAACGCGCTTTTGTGCTTAATATAGAATCATAGAATCATAGAATATCCTGAGTTGGAAGGGACCCTTAAGGATCATCAAGTCCAACTCTTGACACCGCACAGGTCTACCCAAAAGTTCAGACCATGTGACTAAGTGCACAGTCCAATCTCTTCTTAAATTCAGACAGGCTCGGTGCAGTGACAACTTCCCTGGGGAGCCTGTTCCAGTGTGCAACCACCCTCTCTGTGGTATAATATAAACTAATATTCATGACTACTCAGACAGCGTGGAGCCAACATTTTGGAGATGTAATTTAAACAAAACAACAACAACAACAACAACAAAAAAGGACCTGACCCTATAGGCCCCAAACTGCAGAAAAGCTGGCATTTATTTCTTACTAACTGATATTCATTACTTTAAAAACAATTATGTGTACTAGACCAAAACCGCAAGAACTATTTTAACAGGAACCCCACCAGACAGTAACTTTGGCTACCATGTGCAAATGACCAGTCCTGGCTTTGAGTATCAGCAGTAGAATATTAGGTTCCATTAGGAGAATAATCCACTACCCAAAATAAAATTTACACATAGAAAATCTATTTGTTCAAGAACAAAGGCCACATATCTGTTATGGATGCCCCAGAATAATGTTACTTGCTGATCAGCTACAAATTAGTTTGGGTACATAATACACAGAATTCCATTTATTGCATAGCTGAAGAAAAGATTTATTTCAAACCAGATTTTGAAGGGAACAGTATGTACAGAAAGGACTCCCAGCCTGACTGTTCTGGGTCAAGTGTTCGGTATTTGCAGTAGTTTAATAGGCTTTTGCTAGCATTTCAGTTTCCATGTGTCTGGACTCATACATTTTAATATACTCCAAAGGGATTCATACTGTGCAGTAAACAGGAGAATAGCATCTCAAGTCAAAAAATTATATATATATATATGTATTTGGATAAAAGTCTACAGCCCCACGAAAAAGAACTTTGCAATGCCCATCACTATCCTTCACAAAGCATATGCAGGGAAACAGAATTTTTATTTGCATCTTGCCTCTTTGTACTACGTCCTGTAATAGGTTATCTGAAAAATTAAAGAAAGGATTAAGCCACTATTGCCTCATTTTTCCTAAGAAAATGAGGTCTAAATTACAGCATCTGCTATTTGTTTCTCATTAAGAGATTTTTTTATTGATAATTGGCTAAATTTAGTTGAATCTGAGAGAGAAATAGACATCTCACACAAAGGATGCTTCCTAAACGTGAAAATTGGTGGCTGGATAGAATTGGTTCCAGTCCCCCATGATCTCCAGGAATGGAAAATCTTCATCATAAACATTTTGCATTAGGAAAAGAAAGCAATAAACCTGTTTAAGAGCATCAATACACTGTCAAAAGAAGTTTAATGCAGGTTATTTTTGTCTACAAAAAAAAGTCTAGGTTACATTTTAGAAGCTTCAGAATGAGCATAGAAAGAAAGAGCTCCATTAATTCCACCCCTTTCTCTCCCACCACTCCCCCCCGCGCCCCCCCCCCCCCCCCCAACATCTGTAGCTGAACCTCCACTGTAGAATACCTATAGAGCCATCCAAAATACAAATAAATTGTACTTCATCACCTCATACATAGTTGCATTAGGGATCTCCAGGACAGCAATGTAAACCTTTGGAGAAGGGGAGGAAGACCATCTCCTTAATGGCTTTCTTGCTGCTGTTCTGGTTTTTGAGCATCAGCCATTTGGAGATGCTCAGGGATTTTTAAAGTTGAGGTTAATTCCAAGGAATTGAGCTACTACTCAAGTAACACAGGCACTGAGGCAATTTGCTGTGTACCTGTCAGGTCGGTGTATAATATATTAGTTATTTTCTCTTGGTCTGCTAGCCTTGAAGGATATTTAATGAGAAACACAAAGGAAAGAGAGAAGCACAGAAATTTCTTCTCTCATGTTGAAAATTACAGTAAGCTATTGAAGTGACACAGAAAGTGAGTTAATTTTAATAATTGCCTTTGTATTTTCATTCCTTTGTGGACTGGGTAGGAGAAAAACACAAAGCCATCAGCAAACCTGCTGCTCATGTCATTGACACACTAAAGAAAAACAGAAACTATCACTGTGAATTCATATTGTGAAAAGAAAATATATTCTTTCCAGTGCCTATTTAGCCATCATCCTTGCAGATACAGCATGAAAAATTTCTACAAGCAAAGAAGTACACTACTGGTACACGGGAGCTTGTTCCTGATAGAAACCTGACTATGCTGCCAATCAAATCCTTTTCTCTGGGAAAGGTTTGCTCTACTATGGCTCATCCCTGTGCTCATTAGTAATTGCAATATCTTGACAAATTCCCATCAGAGAGAGAGGGCTTCTCTTTCATTTTGCAAAATTACCAGTATTCTTTGGTTTGCTCTACCATCCTGCAAAAAGAAATATATGCACAAAACAATCACTGAGCAGCAGTGATACTACCTTGGATAAACGATGCCTCAATTATACTAACAAACATCTCCACTGAGAGAAAGATTTCATAAAAAGGAATATGTAAATTACTTTTTATTCATTAGGAGACAAAGGGAGAAAAATGCATGTAATTAACAGAAAGTACAGCAGTAACTAGCTCTCACCTATAGCTATCTGTTAAGAACAGCAGGAGAATCATGGTTGTGAAGTCTTCATGTTGGTGCACACATTCCTATGTTTAATGAGCACCTCATTGCACATCTGGTTCTTAATATCTTTTTAAAAGAGAACTTGTATCTGTAATACTTCATATATTTTCTGAGAAGAAAAGAAACAATATTGCATCTATCATCAAGGCAAAGAAGCTGAAGCTTGTTAATTAAAAACAGGTTATAATTCAGACACCGTCAGTTGATAAACAGCAGGAAGTTGTTCTGCTCCCACAGGGAAACAGTAACCTTCTTAGTGTGCATGACATCTTTGTCTTTAAGACGTTTGCAAGGTCATGCATGCCCCTGCTTTGCTCAAGTATGTGTAATTGGACAGGGCACTGAAATCATGAGACGTTCACACCTTGCAGGTTTTCAGGGATCAGTGTTGCAATGCTCATATGACTATACAACTGTATAACATGCATGTTGAGACAATTGAAATACTAAGAGTATTCAAAGGATTTTGGAGAAAAAACTTGCAGAAATAGTTCATACCATAAGAACTTATCATTCACAGCTAAAACAGCAAAACGATTAATTATTAATTGTCTAACCAGCCACTTAACAGAACTTGATCCAGAACTAGGAATGACTTTCTACCTGAGCGTGTGCAATGCAGATTTGATCCAAACATATTCCTTCATGTATCCTAAGATCCTAAGAATTTGATAATGAACTATGACTTCATTTCCCTCCTTTCCACTCACATTGCTCAATTTCCACCAGGATCTGACCTCTCCTAAACTCATTTTTTAATCTGAATTTGAAGTTACAGAACCTACCTAATTTAGCACGCAAGCCAAAAAGGAAAGTTACTTGATATCTTTAGAAATGGTTCTTGCATTGCAGTAATAAAATTAAACAAAGTTGCCAACAATGGGATTCCTGTGAGTAATTATAACATTTTAAATATTTTGTTGTTGGGTGTGGGATTATGACAAAGTAAGCTGTGGCTTATGCTACAACTTCTGTATATTTCTGGTTTCTCTAGGGCTCTGGCAGTCTCAAACTTGCTATAACTATTTATAGACATGTTTAAGTTAAATGCTTTTAAAAATCTGAGTGCATTTTGTTAAAGGTAATATGTGAAGTGAGTTAGGCACTTAATCCATGACTCTCAGTTGCTGAGCCATCTTTTTGTTTCAGCTCTGGCTTTTATTTTTAGCTTATAAGCCTGGCTCAATTCAGTTGAAACGTGTGAAGCAAAACCACTTCACACTCCTGGACAACATAGGCCTTTATGCCTACATTTTCTCAACACTATCAAAACATAAGGCTGTATTTTTGAAGTGTAAAGGAACTGCAGAAGCTCAGTGAATAAACAATAGTTTGTTTCTCACTTTCAGAAAACAAAGTACAATTCTTTTATGTATGCTACCAATATCATTTTTAATGACATCAAGTACTAAAAACACTTTAAAGAATGTTTGCTGCCGCAGCCACTACTGTTACTCCCTATG
This sequence comes from Oxyura jamaicensis, assembly GCF_011077185.1. Classification (NCBI taxonomy): domain Eukaryota; kingdom Metazoa; phylum Chordata; class Aves; order Anseriformes; family Anatidae; genus Oxyura; species Oxyura jamaicensis. The sequence continues at coordinate 13,020,788 of NC_048907.1, read as the reverse complement.
GCTATATAACTTTGCAGTAATATACTACAGGAATCACCTTTTGTGCAGCTGGTGAGCTATTACTGAAACATTGACTGTATGTGAGCAGAAAATAACATGCATTACAGTGAAGAGAAACTAACTGAAGTTTTTGCAGCTTCCATATACTCAGAATTGACAATAAGAGTCAGAAAGATAAAAAGAGACATAAAGATAAACAGTTTTCCCAAAGTAACTCTTCTACATGTGCTGACAGTTTTGATGTTTCTTCCAAGTACTAACGTTCCTTATTTACTGTTGCATTTCATTTTATGGATTTTTTTTTCCATGTTGAGTTCAAACAGAATAAACAGAAGTTTGAGTTATGGCATGTAACATGGTCAGAAAGGGACTTTATAGAGTTAGATCAATTCTTTTTTCATATCCACCTGGATTCATAAAACACTCATATTGACTTTCTGGTACTATAATCTTTATGTTTGGTTGCTCATACTTCACAATCCATTACATGCTAAAGGAAGAGCTTTTTTATGTGAAAAACTAGAAGTCATGGGACTTTGGTAATGGTGCTCTTTCTGCATGTTTTTTGTTTTTTTTTTTTTTTTTTGTTTTTGTTTTTTTTTTTTGTTTTTTTTTTTTCCCCTGAAACATTTTAAGGAAGTTTTTAATCCACTATTTCTGTTGTATATACATATATTAAATAACACTCTTCAATAAAATACCGTAAACCTGTTTTCTCAGTCAGGGGGATCAATGGAAATTGATTTCTTTTGTTATTAACTGGAGAAATATATTTCCAAAGAAAGGATGAAAAATGTGGAAAAAAATATAGTTGTTAAATGAGGTACAAAGGAGATGAAAGGGTATGAGGAAACCTACCCTACCATTGCTAAAGAGCTCCTAAAAGGTCTGTTGCAGTAATTCAGCATACATATTTTTCCTTGAGTGATACAAGAAACAGTTGGTGGAACTGATACAATATTGTCTTCTGGAGAGAACTGATGAACTCATCAACTTGCTGTTCTGGTGAAGGAGAAGATAATACACCCAGAATGCTTAAGTAGTTTTATGACGTTGAAACAGGTTGTAAGGAAGTGTCTTAAAAGATTTCTTTATAGTTGCATCTCTTAGATTCTTAAAATAATTTACTAACTGACTTTACCCCCCGTGCTTTTCTTAGGAATCTTAAACAATAGTAGCTTGAAATACAGTTTAAGAGAGGCAATTTCTTACTTCTTTTGCTACTTCAGGCAAAAATGAAGCTGCTTGGATTACTTCCAGTCTGGCTCTCAATATGTATGAAGGAAGAAACAATGGTGTCTGCAATTTAATAAAAGTGATTATCTGTAATGAAAAGCTGTGACCCTTCTGTAATTCATCTAAATGAGATCTACACAATAAAAAGGAAAATGCTTCCTTCTCAGCTTTGACATCCTGGCTAAGGCCGTGATTGTTCTAAGTGAGATGCTGAGATAAACTCAAAAGATATGGGCCGAGGATTCTAAGTACAAGGGTACTACTTGAATTATGACCTCATTGCTACCTAAAACTCAATATACTTTCCATAGGGAAAATTCTAACTGTGAGGAAAGCTTGTATATAATGTGCCTACTAGTAGAAAAAGACCAAAAAAACAAAAAACCACACACACAATCTTGGGAGCTGGGCACATAAATCATGTGGGCATTTAAGATGGTGGAAGTGTTTTTTTCATTCCCACAAAAGTATATAGGATTATAACAACCACGACAATGCAAACTTGATCAAAGTTAAAATTCCAGTTTCTGTGAACCAAAAATGTTTCCAGTATGGGTCCACAGAAATGCATTTTTAAATAATTCTGAAACTCTAACTATAACCTTCCATGCATACAGTAAATGAAAACCATGAAAATAACCATGACTAAAGAGTGAACTAACATACCCATTTTCTTCGTGCAAATTATTCTTGCTTACTCCTTGTGTTGTTCTAGACTTGACTCAAACATTTGAGCCAATCCAATGATTTTTTTTAATTTATTGTGTAATGACTCTGAAAAGAAGATTATTTATTTTAAAATAATTTTACCTTTATATGAAAATAATTGAAAACTGCCTAGAAAATGACACTATTATAATTGGTTCAGAACTATCCTATCAAAGTTAAAGTTTTTTTCCTAGAATATTTAATGCTAAATATGTTTAAATCTTTTTAGCAATTTCTACAGATACATTGCACCTTGCTTTAGTAGTACAGATTACTTCTCTCAAATTGTCTGTGTTTTTAACACCCTAACCCTTGTCACAGTAAGAGAGCTCATTAACTAATGGTGAACAAGAGTCTTTTCTAACTTGATTCACCAGCTCTTGAAGTACTCCTAGACAAGCAGGATCCCACTTTTATTTTTTCACTTTTTTTTTTTTTTTTTTTTTTTTTTCAGAATTAAGCCTCTCCTTTATGTCCTTATCATCATTTTGTGTTTTGCTCAATGTCTCGATGGAGCAGTGAGTATTGCATATTATATTTTCTGTTTGGATCAGTATTAAGATTCATTGCTTTATAAATCTAACACCGACTGCTTTCACCTCCAACATATTTGTAAATTTATGTTAAGTTCACACAATCATAGCAATGAAAATTAAAGGGAAGATGTATTCTTCTACACTGGTACAGCTACTTAGCCTGTCACTAAGTTACTTTAAAGAAACTTTCAAGCAGTTGGCTCAAGAAGTGTTGCACGTGTCAATATTTAAAGTGAAAAACAATGAAATGAAGAGTTATGCGGTCTTGCTGAACCCACAAGTGAGAATGATTTGATTTAAATCCTATTTCCTTTAGTAGACAATGGATACTTGTGTTCTTAAGAAGTGAACTGAAATATCTAAAATACAAATGGAAATAAACAGTATCCATCACAAGCCTAGAGCCATATCTATTATTTTCACAGATAGTTTCAGTAAGTGACAACCCTCATCTCCTGGTCACTGATTCACAAATCACATAATGCATCAGCCTAGTGCTAGCTTTTAAAAACATGGCTGTTATCCAAGAATTGGTGTACTGCTAGATACGAATGATATAAATGTATTTAATAAAACATCACCTACAAGTAAATTAGCTTCATCAATATTTGTACATCAATGAAACATAGAAAGTGAGAAGAAAATTATACTTGCCATATAACTGACTACAAATTGAACACTTAATGGAATTAAGGGAAAAGTGCAGGCAAAGTTCTACTCACACAATACAGATGGATGTCTTTGAGGAATGTGGAAAGGGAAGAAATTCCTTCAGTAGGAAAACCCTAGAAGCAACCAGCTCTAAATCTCTTCTTTGTCATCCTTCTTATCAGCTTGCTCACTTAACAGCTGAGCTGCACCCCTCAACCACAGGTAGCACCCAACATTGCCAGCAAAACACAGGGTGCAAAAATAGATCATTTCTCCCCAGTTATTTCAAAGCATTATAGGGTATTGAGGATCATAGTAAGAAACCAGAGTGATTTTCCAATAATTAGTAGGGGAAAGGTTGACACCATATTCTAAACACTTAAAACGTTTCAATCATTAGCAAATTCCAGGATAGTATAACATATTGAATCAAGTGTGATTGTGTGAGGATCTCAAGTGCAACTTGTCCTTTGAATGAGTTCTCTTTGTGCACACTCAATTGTAAAGCAAAACAGAAACTTTTTCTGAATTTGGTGGTTTGTTTGTTTGTTTTTCCTTTTGATCATGTCCCATGATCATGTCCCCACACCACCTGAATGATGAAAAGAATATCACACAGAAAATGCAGAAATGCAGCTTGGTCTACTGAGTCATGACAAAGCAAACTTGCTAAATGGATAAAAACAGCATCCACACAATAATATTATTTATAATAATGAAGGTGGTAAGTAAATGAACAGTGCAATTTGCTGGTTTCCTCTGTGTGCAATATGTGAAGCCATAACTGTTTTGCTAAACTAACTGTGTCCTCCTAGAAAGATTTCCAATATCAATTACAGTGCTGATTGCATTGCTACTAAATAGATTTCCCTGTCATGTTTCCTTGATTATATGTAAATATTTTCTAAATTAGACATGTTTCAAGCTCCATTTACAGTGTAATACAATTGGATAGACTCAGAATTATGCGAGGTAGAGCAAGATTACATGGACTATCAGAGTAAAACGTATAGCTTTCAGTTTGAAATGAAAGGGAAAAAAATAATTGGATATGATATCTTTTAACAATACCTTAAGATATTTAGTTTTATGCTATGGGAAGTATGCCAGGCTATTTAAAAAGCACAAAGAAAAACCCAACCACTCAGAATTTTAACTTTTAAGTCCCTAAAACCTCTGATGTTATTCCACCAACAAATTCAGAATATAAAAGTCTGATATAGAACAAGATCTCTTTCCACTAGGTTGATAAATTAAGCCATTCAGGTGATGAGAACTTTGTATGTAAAATAATGACCCGTGTAGGAATTATGTTTTTCATTACTCACTTTAAAATTCCTTTTATTATTATTATTTATTTTTTTTTTTAATGAAGAGCTCTTACCTTTTGAGCTTAATGCATTTTATCGTATTAGAAGTCTGCCACAGTCATCTTTTCTCTAAGTACTGTCATTCTCCAGGGAAATGATAGGACAGTATATAGTAATGGATCAACTGAAATGCTTTGAGCATACTGAAGAAATTAAGAAGTGTTTGGTTAATGTAAGATTCCTTTCCTCCTATTTCTGTAAAAAAAAAGTGCTTTATATTTTATATTTTTATAGATATATATAGACACACACATACCCCTCAGACGTTATTGGCAGGTAACATTTTCTCTTGATGTTACTCAGGATTGTCTGCTATTGTGAGAACTTCTCAGAATATTATTACTTTCTCAAAATATGAGTTAGGAAAACTTAAATTCATTTACACATGCACACTATTTTCTCCTTAAGGGTTTGGAAGGTAAGAATGCACTAAGTTTACTTAAACTTTTATACCTTCTTAAAAACGTACACCTTATGCCCTGGAAAAATATAAAGCAGAGTTTTAACACATTGTAGACTCAGAGCCAGGCATTTTAATGTGCTGAGTAAGCAAAAGACATGTCAGGCTTGGGGGAAACTCTTGATGTCAATGAACAAAAATCCAAAATAAAGTTCACCTTTACAGAAATACCATAAAAATGCTTAGGATCATTTATGAATACTAATATCCCTCTCCATGATGACTGACAATTTTAGAAATTCTTCTTAGATATGGTAAGACTGCAGCAAAAGGACATAAGTATTTGCTTGTCACCCTGCCCATGTTTTCTGGCTTAAAATTGCATTCTATGCTATTCTATATTCTATGGTGCATTCTATACAAGTAGCCATGTTTTTTTTCTAATCAAATGGGAGATGATTTTTCAGATAAGTTTCAATAAGACTATGTATACTAAAAAGAAAAATTACATTTGCTCAGAAGGCCCAAATTTTCTTGGAACAATCTGAAATACGATGGACAGAGCTAAGGAGATTATTCGAGGTTGGTTTGTTTGTTTTTAATTATTTTTTTGATTTATTTTACTAATTTTTAAAATGGGACAGGAAAAAAACATGAAGATATCAATGAGTCCGTACACATACACATTGAAATATTGCTGTCTTGTTTAATCCTAAACTGATAGAAGACTGAACGCAATCCTATAACACTCATTCCTCAGCTGTCCAGCTTCCTGACAGAACTACCAAAAGTCAACAAATGCAATCCTTCCATTGACTCAGAGGTTTAGGATCAGGAAATGACAGCACCAGGAGGAGTACAAAAGATCTGCTTAGTCCAAACACCGAGCTTGTTCAGGGCACAAGAGGCTAACAAGGGCATGGCTGCTTGCAATAAGAGGGAACAGAAGACAGATTAAACAGAAACAAGCAAACAAAAAAGCAAACCAACCACACATGCCCTCAGATAGGACAGTAAAGTCAGATGCAGAAGAGAGGTACTCCAGTAGAGGATGCACAGCTCCTAACAAATCAGAAGAGGGGGGAGATCACCCTGACTCTCTGGGAATGCTATCAGAACCAAACTGTTGGGTTTTTCCTTCCCACTTCCCCTGTCTGGTGCTATATACTCACCTCACGCATTCTGCCTGAGATAAGTTCCACATGAGCAATGCACTATAGCTGTATATAATTCCTGCAGGTAATTAGGTAACCTTGCTTTTTACCTAAAGTTCCAGTGTGTCAGGTCTGTTATTTCCAGAAGCACCACCTGACACCTATTGGGTACACTTAAAAAAAAGACTCACTGAATTAGAATTTAGAGTGATAAAATGCCTTTTCAGAGAGTTTGCTGAATCGTAAATAGCTTTTTTTAACAGACATCTTTGTAATAAAATCTTTCATACCCTACAAAAGGATGCCAGGTGCACCCAAATGTTGTACATTTTGGGCATAATTAAGCCTGCTGTTGCTACCCTACTGTTCCTTGCCTTCAGCAGCTGCTTGTTTGCTTTCTGTAATAGAACCACACACGTTGATAGCTCCAGGAGCAAAGAGCTCTTTGACAGCACAACATCTATGACTGTAGATCTCATCACTGACTTTCTATTTGAAAAATGCAGAAATATTAATTCCCACTTCTGAGAGAAAACTCAGGCACAACAGCACTCCTTGAAAATGAGGAAGATCACAAAATGTTGGCGCAGACTGATAATTGCAGACATTGATCAATACTCAAGCACTAGCATTATTAAAAGTTTTCAGTTCTACAGGAAGGATAGGAAACAACATTTTTTTTTCTATTCCAAACCATAAATTTTCAGTTGTCCCTGTGGTAAAAATACATCTCTTCTCTATTTAAAGATCAATATGGAAACCTTTATGGAAAGTAAAAATATTATAAGGCTGTATAAAAATCAATCTCATGCTTCTAATATGAGATTCCAGTTTCATCACTATCTTTATTACTGAGAGTTCACGTTTTCAGAAACTTCCCAGACTTCTTGAAATTACTAGTATTAGAATTTCTCAGTTTCTCTAGCGAATCTAGACAAGCAGTCTAGATCACAGGGAGAAGGTATATCATTAAGGATGAAGCCATATTAGCTCCTTTCTGCATCTTCTTTTAGCCCTCACATTGTGGAAAACTACTGGAACTACTGATATTTTTGTTTTGTTTTCCAGACTTCAAGATTTTACCAGGTAATTGTTCCTGAAATTCAAAATATAGGCAAACTCATAATTCCTTAAAACCTGTTGTTTTAAGGAATAAAATATCTAGCTGAACTTGCATCTTGGTCTTTCATTGTCAATAAACAACGTCTAATCAGTATTTGCAGGTATAGCAGGGAAAGATATGCTACCATAAGCTCTTCCAGTTCCCCTCAATTAAATCTATTTTGGAGCTCCATTTCCCATATATCACTTCCCAGTTAATAAACTGCAAGGTGTTCTCAAAACACGTCAATGAATGTCCCCCCTGAAAATTCCCTATCATACATTCCAAATGAAAGGAATTCCATAATCTTATTGTACCTCAATTCCTCATTACTAAATGAGAGCAATTTTGGCTTTCTATCTCATCCTCGGATGTCATGAAATTTCCACAAGGATTTCACTGAGAAATATTAATGTTTTGCTAAATCTAGCAACGTACTATATAAAGAAGTCAGAAGTGATACAACAAAGTATCTTAGGAAGAGAAGCTTTCTGTCTTGGTGGACCTTTCAAAAACATTTTATATTTGAATTACACACTTGATCATCTACTGGGAAATAAAGGACTTCAAAGCCTCAAAGTCAGGATGTACTCAAAGTAACAACAACAGCAAAAGTTCCTGAAAGAGCATGACACAGCTACAATGCCATCAGGCGGTGACAGAGCATATGAAATTTTGACCACCTCAGTGAGTATATCTGCATAAACTAATAATATGCTGGTGACAGGTAATTGCATCTTTGTAATTTTCAAGTATTAAGTGTGACATTCTCTTTTGGATGCAAAGGACTGGGAGGAGGTGGGGGAGGCGGGGGAACAGAAAATATTTTTTCTACCTTTACTACCCAACAATTTCATTCAATATTTTCATGAATTACTTTTTTCTTAGAAACAAAATAGTATTAGTTGTCAAAGGCAGGAAATACACTTTCTTCAACTTCATCAGGCAGTAGAACAAGAAGCAGCCCTGACTAGCCAAAAATAAATAAGAGCTTAATAATTTTAACCATGGAAAGACAAGGTTTCGTTACCATTCTAAAAGGTACTTTTACATTCTACATTCATGCTCCCAAGTGGATCTGTTGCTAGTCAATCAAGTACTGGCACAGATGGTAAAGGACAGCAAAATAAGGGCATGCAAATTTTGACTGTGATCCATGACAAATTTACCAGTCTTATTTACTGAAAAGGTAATGAGGCAGTTAAGGAACTTGGGGAAACATTTACTGCAGAACTCTGGTAGCATTCATGATCTAAAAGGTGTGCAGCAAGGAAGCTGGTTACTTAGGTAACAATGATAATGGCACAGAGACAGATGAAATACATAGTATGAAATACTATGATGAAATACTCACATAGACACAGCCAAAATGCTAAGAAACAAGATAACAAATGTATCTGCCAAAGGCAGCAAGCCACATCTTTCTCAAATCCAAGCATGTAAGATCATATATTGCCTAACCATAAATTAATTGATCACCAGACCCAACTCTAGTCTTGTTATAAAGAAAAGACTCATCATCACAATATGATTTGACAATACCAAACCTTGTTAATACAAAATCTCTTCATAAAATCACATCTTTTTCTCTGGAAAACTGGATCATTCAGAGCTTACCTGAGAACTTTATGCTTCATTTGTCAACATTTAGTCTTGACTGCAGTTCTCACATTAGTCTCAACAAGAAAGAAGGGAACCAACTGTTTAAGAAAAGCCAATTAATGGCACTGGTCCCTAATAACTCCAGTCTTACCTTACTAACCCATGCTCTGTAGCTTCTTACTACCGCTCACAGTGTTTAAGTTATTGGACTTGCTTAACACTGTTTTCCTGACCTTGGTTTTAGCTTGAAAAAGGAAACCCATAAGAGTAAATAAGCTACATAATATAGGCTTGTTAGTATCAGTTCTCCCCTTCTCTCAATTGGATCTATAACTTCCATGCATCTTGGGCACCCAAGGTTGGGTATTTTGGGGAAGACAGACAGCATGATTTCATATAATTTCTCTCTATTCACACCATTTAGATATGCCAGTGGAATTATAGAGGCCTTCTGGCCATCCAAGGTTCTCTAGGACGAATGTGAGGCCTGGAGCACAAACTTCATGCATCCTTCGCTATCCGAGACATTTCTGTTACTGGCTTTTCTACTTGTTTGTACTATGAAAATGTATTTGATGTTACTGAATTTTCATTAGCCTTGATAATTTCTTGTTGGCATCTCTAAGACAGTATTTGTCACTGCATTTCTGTCACTTTCTGGATTTCTTTCTTTTAGACCTTTAAGAGACACAGTGCCTTCATATTTGTCAAATTCAAAGGTTCAAAATCTCCATGTAGTATTAGGTCAACAAGACAAGAAGTAATTATAAGTAATATGCCTCTCTCATGACTATAAATAGGGAAAAAAAAAAAATGAAATAACAAAACTGACAAGAAGTGATAGCACAGAATATCTGTGTATAAACAAACAGATGGCTTCTGAACAGTAGTATACCATAACTCTCCTCAAATAAGTATTAGGATGTTTATTAGCCAAGGAAGTTATGGAGACTTCAAAAACAGAAAGTGGTATGTCATTGTTCTGAACAGAAGTGCTTTCCTGAGTGAAAAAAGCAGACATGTTGTAATGCACAGAGGGATGTAGCAGAATTTATGTTGTTACTCATGGAATAATGTAGCTGATCTTTTTTTTTTTTTTTTTTTTTTTTTTTTTTTTTTTTGTAGTTTATACATCTGTTTACTGGTAGACATCTGGACTCACATCTTAAAGCAGACAGCTAACTGACAAAAGAGATGTACTATTATTTCTTGATTGCAGATACTCTCATAAAAGTGACATTGAGCTGGAGGAAGCACATGTTTTTACAGACTAAAGTGTTACCTAGGACTACTCTCTTCTTCAGTTATAGAGTATCATTGCTTTCTTACAGCAGTTTGCTAAGAAGGACACCAGTGGGTGAAAGAAAAGGAGAAGTCTAACAAAAGAAACCTCCTTTGATTGTCCCCTTTGGTCTTTTATATCCAAAAATTTCCCTCTGTCTTCTGAACCGTACAGCAGAGTAAAGAAGTCAAGCAAAGAAATGCACTCATCAGGAATACCTCCTAGAAAACAAATACCACATGCTCAAAGCACCAGAATATCCTATGTACCTTATGATCCTGCATGTATCAGATCTAACACATCACCTAGTTGGCAGCTGCCACCCAGCTCTGCCTTCCCCCCAAGCATGCAGCTGGAACTGCAGTAGTAACCCCACACTAAACAACATGAAGAACACGGCATTGTTGTGGTGAGAAAGACACAATTAGACAGAGCACTGGAGCCCAAAATGGTCATCCCCCCCACCCCCCCAAAAAAAAAATAAAGAAAAAAGGTTTGGTCTGAAAAAAAAGACATTGGCCAAACCACTAATCTTGACACATCAATTCAGAAACCTTCACTCTGTCCTCAGTAGTTCTCTGGCTCAACGGCTTCTTAAGCAGAAGGTCTCTGGACAGATCACTAAGTCTTAGAGCCAAATCCTTTGATGTTAAGGGAACTAGCACAGCTTAATTGAAGTCACTGACATGTATTAGTTAGACCACCTGAGAATCTGGCCTCTAACATTGTTTTGCATTAGCTTTATGTTTTAAAACCTTTACTGATTTTAATTAACTTGTCCCCTCTAGGCGCACTGGCCCAAAGCTCTTTAAATAAGGAGTAGGAGTAGGGACTCAGAGAGGAGGCAGATTTTTTCCTCCAAGCTCAAACAGCTTTTACAATTCTAGCTAAAGGGGAGTTCCAGGGCACTGAGTATTTTCAATACTGTTATGTGGTTGATTTTATTATCAGGATTCTGTAGTGGATTATGTTTCATATGGGTAGTATGTTGCTTTATCTGGATCCTTCCTTGGACTGACCAAATTTTCAGTCTCAAATACAACAGGGGAAGAAAAAAAAGTGCCAATCTGGTACAAAACTCCCTGGGCAGAACTCTGCTTGAAGTTACATAAAGAGAGAAAGGACCAAGTGCTATCTGCGGAACAGCAGTACTCAATCTATGCAAGCTATATTGCACCAACACTGACCTAGGTGACCTATATTGCAGCACTGACCCAGGCTCCCAGTCAGGGAACCTCTAACTCCTCTCCCATCCAGGCACAAAACCCTCTTAACTGAATACAGGGGGCATTTACTGCTGGGTTAATCTGGGTGGTCTGGAGACATAAATGAAAACCAGAGTGCTGCTTTCCTTCTGGGGAGTAGATTATAGGGGTTTTCTCAGTGCAATTACTTGTCACATGCCTTCCTATAATTCAATGCATGTTCAAAGGCCAAACAAATTATCCTGTAATCCAGTGGGAAAGGATCAAAGATGATTCTTTCTGCCTTATTGCATTTGCTTCTGGAAGTCAGAGAGGATGTATCTGTGCAGACAGTACAGAGAAAATGATCACATAATAATTCTGATACAGCTTTGAAGTAGGAATAATAACAACAGAGGTACATTAACTGGGATGCTGATTTCTTTTTCAAGGAATATTATTTCAGGCAGTGAGTGGTAGAGAGCCCTTCTTCCCACATGGATTCCATGTGGATTGCCAGAACAACAGGAGTGCTCTGGGGCAAGCCTGAAAACACATTCATATTTGTTCTGTTCAAGTTTTAAACTAAACAGAGTGCACAGAAAAAGCTCCCTAATTTACCTGGAGTACAGACCCTTTTCAGGGGTATTAAAATTTGGGGTTCTTTTAACAAAATGAACCTCTGAGGTATTGCTAATTGGTGGAGCAAGACTTGGGCAGAATGCGCCCCTATATTTTTTTTTTTTCCCCCAAGATGATTACAGAACAGTTGCTGACAGTCAGATACCCACAATTATATTTTGTAAGTTTTTGAATACTACACAGCACATTGTATCATTTCACAGGCAGACAATAGAGAGTCACATTTTAAAATTCATGTCATTTTCTAACTCCATTGTTATCTATCTGGAAGTTTTGCCAGAGAAATGGAAAACAGCAAGAACATTGGTAGTGCTGCTATGGTTCTGCCTCCCGGCTGGGATGCTGTTATGATAAATCTTATCCAAACAAGATGAACCAATTCTAAGCAGCTTAGATCTCTATCTTTCTAGCTGTTAAATTTCTTCCTATTCATAGATCAGGACTTGTGCAAATTCTGGAGCATAAAAGGTTTAATGTTAAGGCAGGATAACCAAGTTAATTCTCAGGCACTCTCATATGTTTCACTTCATGATAAAACAAGCTTTCTCTGTGCTTCTTTCCAGTCCTGCAATACACATTTTCTTTTCAATCCAATCAGTCTTCAGCTTTGGTAGAAAAGAAAACCAGCCCTGAGGGTACTGCAAGCATTGTAAAAGTGTGATATGATTTTTAATTGTAAGCAGCTTTTATTTGGAGCATTTTCTCCCATTTGGAAAGAGTACTGTAGAGAGAGAGACCCATGGATCTCATCAATTATAGAACACTCCTGTTTACAGGCAGCAGATTGCACAGCCTGGCTTTGCTTGGGGTACCAGGAAAAAATGGAAATCTAACACTTTTAAACTGGAGATTCACATCAATGAACAAAGGAACATTATAAAAAAGCACTGCTAAAGAAATGTAGACATAAGTATTCAGTCTTCTCACCTTTTAATTTGCTAAAAAGGTAATTAGCTAAGACAATTATGAGACAAAGACAATTTATTTTATGGATAATTGCATGCATTTCTAGTATGAGTAGATTTAGAATGGTTCACAGAAGTATTAAAACCATTCATCTCTTAAGCTTTTTTCGTGTTTGAGGTTTCTTTTCCCACTCCGTAGTCTCAGCTTTGCCAGACAATATCCAGTGGAAATTTGTACTCATACTTTCAGCACTGTAGCACAGCAGTTACAAAAGCCAGAGAAAATTATCTAAAACTACACATCACATTATACTGCATGAGATGTTTTTGTCTGCAGTAATACAGTTCAGTCTATACTGCATTAACTCTGTCATCTACTGCAATGGCAGCTTTCACTACCATTTAAAAGGAAAATGCTACATGAAACAAGAAACCTCCTTCAGGGTTCACACCGTTAGGGAAAAAAAAAATCCTCGGAGCAAAATATATTGTTCTTTTTTTGAACTTAATTGGACTAATAATGAATATAGATAAAATAATATTAAGATGTAGAGTAAAATCTCTACAACATTGCATGAAGTAATTCATTATATTGTTAGGATGTAATACCATAGCTTAATATTGCCAGGAATCCTTGCTCATTTAAGAAATGTTTTAAACTCATTGCACATCATATTGTCAAAATGAATCACTTCAGCAAGTGAACAGATAACAAAATAAAACCAATGAGATTATCTCCTCGTTTAGCTTAAAGACCAATGAGTTAGGCTCTCAGAACTATCTCCCTCCATCAGGGACATCTGCCCTCACAGCAGTAACCATCCAGAAGAACAGAAGTGAGGACAGCCCTATTTAACCTCCACCTGAAGTGGTGCTTATGTAAATGCTTGAAACTGGCTTAACCTGTTCAAACTCAAAAGTATGCTCTTCCCCTTCTGAGGCCCACTACCGCATTGTCTGCTTATCCCTTCACTAGGAGTGACGTTGGAGCAGCGTTACTCTGTCTTCTGCACGATCACTGTTACAGCTAGAATGAACGAGTGTTCCCAGCACATTTTTATAGGTTTGACGTTTACTTATTTGGTAGACCTGTAGCTTATTTTGAGAACAACCCTAGGAATGGTCATGGAAAAAGCCACATTTTCTCTGCCATATGTAAGATCTTAGAAAATCTCTTAAGTGTTTCCTGCAGCTTCAAGCAATACCGGCACCATGTCAATCAAGTTCAAGGTCTACGTTTTTCCCCACCATGTTTGCTCTTGGTTTTCAGTCCCCAGGCATCTAACATTTCTTTAGTCTGATGCTACTAACAACTAGTTTTCTAGCCAATGTTTTCAGATATTAACTAGGGAAATCTGCTTGCTGTTTGCTGTAACCTATTATCTGCTTTAATCATGCATACCATAAGTGAAATGTAATACTATGTGATAGATTACTGGGATTCAACAGCAAGTACAATAAATCTTTAAGATTAGAAACACAATCTTGACATTAGCGAATGCAGGACTAAAGTGTTCCTGCTTGTTCCAAACATCCATTAAAAAAGTAAAAACTAATAAATGAATGACCCAAAGTGATAAAACAGGTAGATTTGGTACAAGATGCTAGCACTTAATTACAGAGTAAGACCACAGCAATTCTACAAGGAGTCATAAGTAAAGAAATCACACAAGGAGAAAAAGAAAAGAAAATTGGGATGATAAAACTGACAAGGTAGGTTGGTTACTGATGTGTTCGGGAGGTAGCTTGCAACATGATACTATGATAATAAATAAATAATACTATATTACATTTACGCAGTGCCCTTCAGTGACAAGCAAAGGTGCTTTTCCAGGTGAATCACACACAGCAGCAGCAAGACACTGCCAGCACATCAATGCCTTTTCAACATTGATGTAAAAGTGTCCCCAGTAAAATTGATTTAAGTTCTAAACTATTAAAAAATAGGCAAGCCATTATCATGGGAAATAAAAGAGCCTGCTCTTGACAACTTCAAATTAGAATTAAAAAACATGCTAGGGCAGGAAAAAAAAAAAAAAAAAAAAAAAAAAGGCTTGCAGAAGTCAGTGGCAGTAAAAGCCAAGATCAGAGGTGATCAAAGCAAGGAACAAGTGGATGTTTAGTTTATGCAGTTATGCATGCAATACTGTAATGAACTAATTTAATATAACAGCTTTCATGCTCCAGGTATTTCCTAAGGAATAAATGTAATAGCTTTAATCCATATAAAACAAAAAAGGGCTCAGAGTCAGGCAACAACATAGTAGAGAGTACAAAAGAAGGTGAAATCCTACTAGGTAACAAGCCCACTCTCATTAGCATTTAACTGTTATAAAACATGCCTTGGAGCAGGAGTTCAGGGCCCAGGTTCAGTTGAAGTGGTTTACTGATACCATCCACAGCTTTAGACACTAGAATCCTTGATTTTACTTTTTAAAAGGATTGTAGTAAGAGAATGTGTAATGGGTGGCTTTAGTAGCATACATATACATTTTTTCTGCAAAGCCTGCAGGTACAAGTGATATCAACAAAGCCCTTAATTTGCCAAACCTCAAACCATCTCCAATGACACATTACAACTTTCAATTACATAAAGTCAAGATCATTTTCAGCAATACCGCCCATCTATTAGTGGAGCTATTCCAGGAGATCTTTGTAATAAGGTAGATGTGAGTCTCCAGGATGTATCAAAGCCCTCAAATATAAACTAACTAATAGATGAAAAGAAGTCAAATTGATTCTTTAAGGGGACAACCACCTACCATCTGTGATTTAATTAAGGCCACAAGCTATGTGCCATGAGCAAGGGCTGTCTGAGCATACAGTGCACTGACTGAACGAGAAATGAAGAAGGCTCTTGGAGTGCTTCAGGGCTCTGGCACTCAAGGCAGAGCAAATGAAAGACTCATCCATCCTATTTAATGCACATCTATTTTATCTGATCATTTTTAATTAGTGCTGCAGTTTTCACTTTGTACTTTGACTAAAGAACTCTGATAAACGCAGATGGGGGTGAAGAGTGAATGACAAAGGTCACAAGAACAAAAATTTAATTTCAGTAAATCAAGTAATAAGAAAAAATATATATATTAATTAACATCTTTTAAGTTCTTCTGATCTCACTACTGGTCCAACCAATCAAGGCAGGAAGGGAATTTAGGGAACTGAAGTCTCTTAAGCAGTTTTCCTCTTATTCTTTTTTTTATTTATTTATTTTTTCCAAAGATGTTTGCTAATGGGACTGATACTAAGGGTGCATACTTTCATTCTGTGACCTTATTGTATTTTTTTCCTAGATTTGTTTTATTGCTTTTAAACATACACTGAATGATTGAATGAATAATTTTATTACTCATTTATTGTTCCCTTGGACTGTAAATTACCCATATCGTCCAACAGATCACGCAGCATCATATTGTTTCTACCCCTGTACAGAGGGTACAGAAGGAGTGAGAGGATAACAAATAGCTAGGAGATGGGTTTGTTTGTTTGTTTTTGGTTTGTTTCCTTTTTTTTTTTTTAAAGCAATAATATTCACTGCTAAGATTATGGAAGCCTTGGAGTTTTACAGTAGTTTGGATGAATAATATATATAGCAGGTATCAAATAGCAGGACTCTACAAATCACAACAAAATTAACTTAGTGCGTAACTTGTGGAAAGGAAACTGCTACAACTTTTTTTTCTTTCTGTTGTTCTGATTAGCAATAAAGTTAAAATTAACCTTTGGCAGAGTGGTTAACACACAACCACTTTAGATTCCTCAGGAAGAGGAATTTCACTTTAGTACTATACTACACACAGCTTACCATTTCACGGCATAACAATAAAGAACAGTATCCCTTACTTGAACCAGATCTAACAACAAAAAAAAAAAAAAAAAAAAAAAAAAGAAGAGTTATGACTTTTTATTTTCCCAAGTTTCAGAGTATTGAAATGCAGATAGTTCAAGGGGAGTTGACTACAAAGATTCTAAGAGTAAATATCCAAACTAAGATGTATTTGGCCAAGGTCTCCTTTTAAATTCATCTCTAAGCAAATTCACTCCTCAGTACTATATTCAGAGATCCTCCACTACTTCACTTCTAACTAGCTCATTTCTGGGGAGATGAGATCCATTAATATGAGAGGTAACTCCTAATCCTTAGGCATTGCCAAGATGACAAAGATACTCTTTTGTTACTAGTGAAACAGAAATGCATTTCATGAGATGCTTCACGCTTGTCTCATTTCCTTTGATTTTGAAAAGTGTAGAGATTGTCATTCTGCTAGTCTTATTATAATACCGCATAAATATTATCATCCCACAATAACACACAGGGCTGAGCTATTGTATTTGCTCTATATTCAGTCACCTAGCTACTGCTTCCTCTTCCTTGGACATGCAAAAATACATGTGAAATTGGAAAATTTAAAGCAGCCTAACATAATATATGCATACATATGTACACAAAACCAGATATCATGTTCTCTGTTTGGGAATCATTCCACTCGCCTGAGAAACAAAAGGAGACAGTCACTTCCACCTCCTTCCACAGTCAAGGGAGGAAGTGGTCCAGAGGGCAATTCAACCCAAAGAGCAGACTTGATCTATGTTTCCCAGTACAAATGTCACACTACTAACGATACTGCAGTTTACTTTTATATAATATTTACGCTCTCTTCACATAATTTCTTACACATCCTCCATCACGTTCATGAAAAAAGACTGATAAAATAGGATGCAAAGGTTTGATTGCCATGTGGCTTTCAGGTAGAACCTACAGACCTGGCCTCTCAGCAGGAGGTTGACTGTGCTGGAGGTTGCCTTAAATGTAAGCAGGATTTCTAACATTCTTTGGGAAATTATCTTTTACTGAGATTTGATGCATAGCACGATTCTCTTTGCCCAGGTGGCACACCAGACTTCAACAATAAGAAGGAACGTGGGAGGGATCTACTCAAACTGACAGTGTTTCTTACACCTAGGCAGTTCTCCCTGGAAGTCAGAATAGACCTGCCCCCGATGGAGGGTCCCACCCCCTGATTTTTAGTCTAACACATTAATACCACTTTCATATATTTTTATTTAATTATTTATTTTAAAGTCCTATCCACCTGAAAGTTGATTGAGAATACTCAGTTTGATTTTGCCGAAGGCACTAGGTGGCACTGTGCTCTGTCTTTTGCTCACCCTCAATTTGCTAAAAACTGCCCAGGTTTCACCAGTTTATGTTCTCTTCCCAAACACTGCGTGAATGTTAGTGAAAAAGATTCTTCAGCACCTATCATTATGCTTCGTCAACCATCTCTAATTTTCTTCTACCTGTCAAAATGGCCAGTGTTATTGAACTCAACGACATATTCAAAATTACATTTGCCTGCCTAAAAAGCACAGTTTTCTTCTAGTTGGCATTTAGAATGGAGAAGAAAAAAATATATTGTAATGCTGATTACTCAACATTACAACAAAGAAAACACAAATACCCCAGCCCTACATAAAGGCTTGTTGGCACTTATTTCTTCTAAGGCTGCACCGGGAATGTTATTACAATATAGGACTGAATGTTAGAGCTGTAAATCTACACTTTTAGTTACTTGCTTTCACCCATACTGTACAGCTTCTGCCTAAAAGCTTACACAGTCCTTCCTGTCTTTTGTTGTTATTGTAACGGTCAGACCAACAGGCCATAAGAAAAAGGTGATGAGCACATAATGTGTATTTATGCAGACAAATACACAGTACAAAGGAGGTTTTGCTCAGAAGAGCTTTTAATCCATACAACAGTTTTCTGAACTATGAAGCAAACAGATTAGAAGGAAAAAGCAGGCCTCCCAGTTTCCAGACTATTATTCTCTCCTCTTGACCACATACAAGTTTACCGAAACAGAACTTTTGTAACGATATCCTATCACTCTGAGATGAGTCTGAAGCCTTTGAAGTCTATAGTGATCAGTAAATATTTCAAAGAATGCTTTAGTTTCTAAAAATATATATGTATAGCTATGCATTCTATAGGGGGTGTAGAAATAATTATAAATGGAGTTTACCCCAACAGATAAATTATTTGCAATAAGTTTTCTTTCTGATTTCACCCAAAGTGTTTTGACAAAGAATTTTCAGCCCAAATAGCATTCAGTCCTGATGTATACCCCAAGAAGGACAGCCTATTCTTACCAAATGCATGTTCAGCCTGACTTTCATGTATCGCCTGCATAACATATTGGTTACTGCACTATTTCCAGGTCTAGAAAACAAGGCAGAAGCCAAAAACAATGTTGAAACAGCTACTGTCCAAGATGAAATGCTGTCTTAAAGGTGCATGGCATATCTCTCACAGCACAAGAATATGAAACAGATGGTTTAAACACTGTTCCTACCTGTGTCATCAAGTTACCGTTTAATTTCAGGAAATTCACTGCCCTTTTCTCTCTTAGTCTGCTATTCTCCTGTCCATTCAAATTCCAGCTGGAAGCATCTTTCCTTAAGTGCACCTACAGCATGAGATTAAAAAAAAAAAAAAAAAAAAAAAAAAAAAAAAAAAAAAACTTACTTCTCTCAGCATTTCCTGAAGATTTAAGAATTATCCGTTTACGTATCAGTCATGGTTTCTGCAATTACAAGTTAGTTATTTTTGACATTAACAAGATTCTGAAGCCAACACATACTGAAATCCAGGTATGACAGCTGAACCAATGAAGCATAAAACAAAGTAATATAGTTTGCTCATTTTCAGTCAGTCGTGAATGTTCAGTTTGGATGTAAGAGATCAGAAAATTCTCATAACTGAAATTGCTTCCTTAGAGCAATATGCTTACTGTTTCCATTGTACTGTTAACTTCTGAAAGACCAAAAAAAAAAAAAAAACCATAACAGTGTAGTGGCAGCAAGCATTTTTTGTTTTTCAGAAACTGAGAGCATGATTAGTTATAAAATAACCATTTTGGAAGTGCAGCTTTCGAAATTTAATTTTTGAAAGATCTAGAGTTTAAGAGAGGAATCCATACTTCACAATTCAAGGAAAATATTTGTGTTCAGTTTTTGAACTTTCTGAAACTATGGAGAAATTTAAAGCTATATTACTAATAAACCCTTATCAATTCTCTGACAAAAAAAATCAACTGACAAATGCAATATCACATTTTAATGCATTATTTAATGCATTACCTATACAGGGATAATGTATTTGTGTCTTTAAGCAAGCGTCTGCTGTGCTTGCTATAGAGATTATGTAATATTCAACATATATAATAGCAATGAGTGGGAACGCCTTTGGTGCTGAAATTTTCAAAATATCCACCCTCCCAGCAGCTTTCTACACATGAAACAGAAAACTGTAGGCATCCTTTCATGAAAGCCTTGGCATCTGGCATCCCTCATTAACAGATTTACTAGTTTTCCACTCCTCAATAGGAATTTTTATTTTTTGGTACTTCTCTCTCTCTCTCTCTCTCTCTCTCCTGTATAAGTTATTCCTAATTAATTAAAACGAAATTCTTAAGATGTGAGTTCATTAATCCTTATAATGAGAAAGAACATTTTGGACCTTATTATTAGACTGTCATCAGTATCTGTTAGACAGATTAATAAAGCAATTATATTCAAATAACTCAGACATTTGCATTTTATTTTTAACATTACATGCCTCTCTTGCTTACTCTGAGACTGGGAAGGTTTTGCTGGCCACACAAAAGTAGTTTGGATTGATTTCAGTGCGCTGTATGCCTGGATCCTTCAAATGTATTTAGGGGTCAGAATAGCTGTAGTCTTTGAGAGGTCTACTTCTGGTCTACTGAAGCCTCGAGGAATGATTCAAGAACAGAGCATAGACATCCCTTAAAAATAAAGGAAGCGTGGTCCTTTATTATTAGAAAGCAAAAGACTTGAAAGAAAAATAGAGAGAATGGACACTTCGTATCCTTGAAAGCATCAAGATAAAGTGGGACACAGCAGTAATTTGCTACTGTACTGCACACTCTGAATACTACTGACAGGCTGTGAAAAATATCCATTGGCTAAAAGCAATATACAAGGTGGAACTAGAGCTCCAAACGTCTCCTGTTCTTGTGAAAAGCCATGGGTGTTTTATAATGATCTCAACATGCATCTTCCTCAAAAAGCGATCCTCCAGCTATGCAGCATCCCTTTAATGCTTTTCTGGGACACTGATTCAGTCAAAGCACACAAAAGAGGTACAACCTTAGCTCAAAAAGGCAAGTGCAACAACTTTGAAAATCCTAACTCAGAGAGGTGAATAAATCTGGTATCAGTTAAAACATTAACTTATGAATCCTCTTAATTCACAAAACCTATATCTGATTTTTAATAACCAATTTATGCTTTATAAATGTGCCTGCACATGGAAATATCCAAACTGAAGTTTTTTGTTTTCAAACATTTTTGGTCAACAATGCAAGCATTTTTCTCCTCTTCATCATCACTTAAAAACAATAATCATCACATTTCTTCCTTCTTAGGTTTCCCAAGTCATAAACCTCACAACAAAAAATAATAATTAAAAAATAAAAAATAAAAGACTAATCCAGCCCAGCTCCTGCTGGAACTGAATTACTTTTTAAATGTTATAATCTTTAAAGGCAAACAAGATAAACTTTTGCTTCTAAAAAAGGCTTACATTTACTGTAGCCACATAGAAAGAAGCCACACAAGCGAGATTTGTTGCTCAGCAGACAAGTACAAAGAAAGAAAGAGGAAGAATTTTTCCAACTTAATTAGAAATGGTTTTATTTCTCAGGCACCAGTGCCTCCTAGACAAGTTTAGCTGAGGAGGAATTTAGAGTGTTGTTTCTTCAGCTAAGCCAGCTGCAGTTATATAACTCAAACATTTACAAAACAATTTAGCTGAAAAGATAGTGGAGCACCTGTAGAATTGTTTTACATATTTACACCCCAGCTTTTCTTTCTTTCTTTGAGGTTTTAGTTAGCTGCACAATTGAATACCACAGGAGTTAGATTAAGATTCATCCCAGACATAATGACTGAAATTGTGGTGTACATCAGAGCTGTTACCATTTGGAACGAGTATTGGATAGTTGGGCTTGAAACAATGCTATTGATCATGGTGACAATACAGAATCTTCCTAAGAGCTCTCTTGTGGTGGAACAGTACAGGAATACCCAGGGAGAACAACTCTGCTGGTACCTTTTCCATATATCCAGCTCACACGCAAATATCTGTCATACCTTCCATTTCAGCGTACATTTAAAGATAATAAAACAAACAAGAAAAACAAACAAACAAACAAAAAAACTTTTACAATTTACTGCTGGAGGAGCTGTGAGAGAAGGAAGGCCAGTTGTGTTAGAAGATTCATCAAATCATTGATTATTAACCTAGAAAATACAACACGTATTCTTGCAGGAGACACTTCTCAAATCACCTCTGAATCTAGCTAGGAGGTAGGTCAACAACGATCAAGCCCAAACAAAACTGCAGCTCCTCAGCTATGTGGTGAAGGTATAACATGCCTCCAGAGCTGGGAATCAAAAGCCACTGCTATGCTAGCAGATTTTCAAGCCAAGCCTGGAAAAAAAAAAAAAAATGCCAGTTTACCATCCTGAAAGATTCTAACGCAACATTAACTCTAAGATGAGTGCACTTCAAATATTGTCTTGTTCTTCACAGTACCATCACAATTGACCAGTAATCCAATTCAAATATTTACCAAAAACTCACACAATCACTACATCGTATTCTCAAATAGAATATTTGCTTCTCTTTGCACTAGAAAAACCTCATCATTTCACTAAAATCCACTTATCAAGAGTAAAGAAGAAAAATGTGTGTTTGCCTATTTATTTCTCCTATCACTGAGAGATGCTATTTAAATCAGTCATCCAATTATACACAGAAAACAGAACTACCATAGCACTGTACGTATAGCACCACATTGCACCAAAACACCAACAGTACATACATTTCTGAATGCAGAAATAAAGTCTTGTAACTGCTGGGTTTTTGTTTTTGGTTGCTTGTTTTGTTGTTGTTGTTGTTGTTTGTGTGTTTTGTTAGTTTTGTTTGTTTTTGGTTTTTTGTTTGTTTGTTTTAAGTGTTGAAAGATACCTGGACAAACAGCCAGTATCTTCCATATCAGCCTTTTGTGAACTCAGAAGCCTTTTTACATTTAATTGCAAACCAAGGCTTTACCAATCATTTTAATTCAAAGTGAGAAGGGATTTGATTACTGTACATTGAATTAAATATATTTTTATTGAAAAACTGTTAAAATCTAATGGTATATCCATCTTCAATTACTGGATGATGAATATTAACAATAGGCTGAAATTCTCCAACCTAACTAAAATCATGTCATCAGAAAGCTGTTCCAACCTGAAGATAACATCCTATTTCACAATATTTTTAATGGGCAGCTTTAATTTACTGCTTAAAATAGTAACTGCAGTTCTGCAATTTATAAAGCTCTCTCGTTTCACCAGTGATGTACTATATGCTCTTGTGTCCCTGGGGGCATCGTCTGGCTTTACATTACAGTGTCAACAAGCCTGACAGAGTGCTCAGCACCACCATACAGCCTGCAGCCAAACTGGGTGCTACTGGCCTACTGCAGCTGGAGAGACGGAGCTCAACTTCCACCACAGATTTTAAACCACCAGTGAAAGTTACTTCAAATCTATTTTTCAAAGCAGAGACTGTTTCAAAGTCTCAAATGCTTCAAACCTTATATATATATATATATATATATATATAAAAAAAAACGCATTGTTTAAATGCTGAAGTAAGGGAATTGCAGGATTATCAAACCATTTGCACCAGAACATTTTACAAACACGTCAGTGCAGAGCAAATGGTTCCAATTCAAGTATAAAAACATCAAAAACAACTATTTGAGTGAAGAGGGCACTTCCAGAAATTTCATTTTTGAAAGGCAATTTTTGGTGGTTTTGAGGTGAAACATTAACAAAATATCAAAGTGCTTTACATTTTCATGCTTCCATCTGATTTTTTTCTAGCACATACTATTTACCAAGTTTAGCCCAAATTCTCAATAAATTTTTGCTTTGCCCTAAATTTCTAATCATCAAGCATAAAGCTTTCTTCCCCACTCATCCCAATCTGAAGTTGACACTTTTTACACATACAATGCAACATAAAGAAAGACGTCAGCAATAATATTAGTGGCTTTAAATGAATTCATATAATAGAAATATATATATATATACATAATATATGTGCTTCTCATTTTCACCAGCAGACCAGTTTAAGTACTGTACATAAAACAGTACTATTGGGCTCGTTCAGCAAATTTAAGACAACTGGTTTTGTTTCCCCAAAGCAGACCCCACAGGATAACTAACAGAGCTCTAGATGTCCACAGAAGCTTGAATTCAGAAAATAAGAGACAAAATCTGAATATAAGGGCTTTTAAGGAATGCATATTTTACTTTAAAGAAGTTAGCCTGAAAATTAGGAGGTACTGATTTTACAGATTTCTAGCTTTTGATTCCCTTCCAGTAAAGTATCTAAGCACGTACGTAAAACATACTTAAGTCTAAGATACGAAGATATCTCAAGCCCTCATTCTCCTAGTATTTGAGTAGCTTATAGTTATGACTGCATCTACAACAGAAGAAAGATAAGTGAAGATAAGAAAGAGTGCAGGTACACAAACATCACATTAAAAAGCTCTTAGAAGCACACATTCAGCAAGTGAAGCTGGGATACCAAAATGCTCTTGAGAACAGTCTGATTTGTTCAAGGCCACACAAAAATATTGTGACAGAACGAGGCAATGTGCACCTTTATCTCTGGATCAAGTTTTTTTCTTTCCATAGTAAATGTCAAGAGGATGTAAGCACATACTCTGCTGAATATGGAATCATTTTACTGAATTAAAACCTAAAGCAACATTCCTGGAAAATGAGGACAATTACTTAATTTTTATTAATACATAGCAACAAGAATAGTGATATATTAAATTGAATTCTGACGTAAAGAGCTGACACTGCACAAATAGGTAGTTAATTTCCCCCCCTCATCACCATCTCCTAATGTTACAGCACTTGTACCATATCACATTTCTTGCGATAATGCACCTAAAGAAGTCAGGAGGTCACTGCAAAGAATGCACATCATAACATGATAAATGCTATGGATGTTAGGGAGACACTGAACTGCGTGCGCTATACAGGCGTTTCTGTGAGTTGGAGCTTTGGGAAGCCAAACTTGGGCTTTCGCTTCAGCATGGTTGACATTGCCCTGAGGTGATTAGACTACTTTAATTTGTATACTTTGTGGACTTTTATCATTATGGAAATATATCAACTGAAATAAACTTCTTTCAATCATTTCAAAGCACATTTACTTTCTGAGCACTGCACTCACCCCTGCTGTTACAGAAACCTTCAGGGATTTCTGAATGGCTTTGTGCAGAAAATTATTCAAAGAAGTTACATGAATTGTGGAGACAACAATTTCAGTTTTGAATCCAACAGTTCACAAGTGTTAACCGAATGCACACTCTTTCGGCATACAAGGCTGATATAGCAGTATTTTTATTTTTTTAATTAGCCACTGATTAAACAAGGTCCAAACAGAGGAGGTTTAAGCAGGCATATAAGCATATAAGTCTTAATTCCAATAACTGTCTTTTTTAATAGACAATTTAAAACACAAGTTTTCTGCTGGGTTGTAATGGAAAGGACGCTGCACAAAATCCAGACAAAAATATCAGGTTTTAAACTGTTGGATAGTTTTCTTCCTGAAAAGAGAATGTACATGCATGCTTTTTTTGTGCGTGTGCGTGTCAAAGTTCTGCAGAATAATGTACTTCCAATTATATTCAAATGTAACACACACAGGAAAAGTGAGGAAAAACTAGGACAGGTATTGTATCTTTTGCATTCAAACCCCACACTTCCACTGATTAATGATTAAACTTCAGCTTATATAAACAGTAAATTCCACTAAAGATCACCAGGAGCGTTCTGTATTTCTGATCATTATGCTCTGTACTAGTATATCAGTGAACGATATTGCTTAGTACGCCATTCTCTCTAGGGACATGATTTTAATTTCTGAAGCTCTTCCTGACAGAGAGCAAAGGAAGGCAGTAGGGAGCTGAACAGTACCTGCACTCATCCCTACTCCAGTTTCTTTAGCTTGGGAAGCAGGATTATAGTGTTGTGGTTTCTTTTTTTTTTTTCTTTAACATAATTTCTCTTGGAGGAAAAAAAAAAAAAAAAAAAAAAAAAAAAAAAAAAAAAAAAAAAATATGT
>NC_048907.1:12981060-12994680 GCF_011077185.1 Oxyura jamaicensis | reverse complement strand
AAAAAAAAAAAAAAAAAAAAAAAAAAAAAAAAAGATGGTTGTGGCCTACACTGGTGGCCTACACACATGGCTCAGAGGCTGATTTTTACACAGAAGTTTTGGGTTCTTTGACCACGGGGCGCTCTACTCGGCACCTGGCCTGATGGCCGCAGATGGGTCCCAACTGGCCCCAAGGGGAAAACGGATCCCGGCCCAGGAGCTGGCAGGGCTCATTGAGAGGGCTTTAAACTAGGTGAGAAGAGGGGCGGGGATGAAACAAAGCCTGTTGGAGATGTGCCAGGGGGAACAGTGGCAAGGCTGGTGGAGAAGGCTAAGGCCCAGCTGAAGTGCATCTACACTAATGCACGCAGCATGGGCAACAAGCAGGAGGAGCTGGAAGCCATTGTGCAGCACGCAGGCTATGACTTGGTTGCCATCACGGAAACATGGTGGGACCACTCTCATGACTGGAGTGCTGCAATGTCTGGCTATAGGCTCTTCAGAAGGGACAGGCAGCATGGAAGGGGTGGTGGAGTGGCTCTGTATTAGAGTGTTTTGACGTCGTCGAACTTGGGGCTGGAAACGACAAGGTGGAGTCGCTATGGGTTAGGATCAGTGGAAAGGCCAAGAAGGGAAGCATCCTGGTGGGGGTCTGTTATAGACCGCCAAACCAGGATGAGGGGACGGATGAGGAGTTCTACAGGCAGCTGGCGCAAGTTGCGAAATCATCAGCGCTTGTTCTTGGGGGGGACTTTAACTTCCCAGACATATCCTGGAAGCTCAACACAGCCCAGAGAAAGCAGTCCAGGAGGTTTCTGGAGAGCATGGAAGATAACTTCCTGACGCAGCTGGTTGGCGAGCCTACCAGGGGAGGTGCCCTGCTAGACCTTCTGTTCACTAACAGAGAAGGACTGGTGGGAGACGTGCTGGTCGGGGGCTGTCTTGGGCAGAGTGACCACAAAATGGTAGAGTTCTCGATACTCGGCGAAGTCAGGAAGGGGATCAGTAAAACCGCTGTCTCGGACTTCCGGAGGGCTGACTTTGAGCTGTTCAAGACACTGGTTGGCAGAGTCCCTTGCGAGGCGGTTCTGAAAGACAGAGGAGCCCAGGAGGGCTGGGCGCTCTTCAAGAAAGAAATCTTAATGGCTCAGGAGCGGTCTGTCCCCACGTGCCCAAAGACGAGCCGGCGTGGAAGAAGACTGGCCTGGCTGAGCAGAGAGCTGCGGCTCGAGCTTAGGAGAAAAAAGAGGGTTTATAATCTTTGGAAAAGAGGGCGGGCCGCTCAGGGGGACTGCAAGGATGCTGCAAGGTGGTGCAGGGACAAAATCAGAAAGGCCAAAGCTCATCTGGAGCTCAATCTGGCCACTGCTGTTAAGGACAACAAAAAATGTTATTATAAATACATCAACACAAAAAGGAGGACTAAGGAGAATCTCCACCCTTTACTGGACGTGGGGGGAAGCTTAGTAACCAGAGATGAGGGAAAAGCTGAGGTGCTTAACGCCTTCTTTGCCTCAGTCTTTAACAGCAAAACCAGTTGTTCTCTGGACGCCCAGTACCCTGAGCTCGAGGAAGGGGATGGGGAGCAGAATGTCGCCCCCACAATCCATGAGGAAATGGTTGGCGACCTGCTACAGCATTTGGATGTACACAAGTCAAGGGGGCCGGATGGGATCCACCCGAGGGTACTGAGAGAACTGGCGGAAGAGCTGGCCAAGCCGCTTTCCATCATTTATCGGCAGTCCTGGGTATCGGGGGAGGTCCCACTTGACTGGCGGCTAGCAAACGTGACGCCCATCTACAAGAAGGGCCAGAGGGTAGACCCGGGGAACTATAGGCCTGTTAGTTTAACATCAGTAGCAGGGAAGCTCATGGAGCAGATTATCTTGGGTGTCATCATGCGGCAGTTGCTTGGCAAGCAGGCGATCAGGCCCAGTCAGCATGGGTTTATGAAGGGCAGGTCCTGCTTGACGAACCTGATCTCCTTCTATGACAAGGTGACACGCTTAGTGGATGAGGGAAAGGCTGTGGACGTGGTCTACCTTGACTTCAGTAAGGCAGTTGACGCCATCCCCCACAGCATTCTCCTCAGGAAACTGGCTGCTCATGGCTTGGACTGGCATACACTTTGTTGGGTTAAGAGCTGGCTGGATGGCCGAGAGTTGTGGTGAATGGAGTCAGATCCAGTTGGAGGCCGGTCACTAGTGGAGTCTCCCTGGGCTCAGTACTGGGGCCAGTCCTCTTTAACATCTTCATCGATGATCTGGACGAGGGGATCGAGTGCACCCTCAGCAAGTTTGCAGACGACACCAAGTTAGGTGCATGTGTCGATCCGCTCGAGGGTAGGAAGGCTCTGCAGGAGGATCTGGATAGGCTGGACCGATGGGCTGAGGCCAACGGTATGAAGTTCAACAAGGCCAAGTGCCGGGTCCTGCACCTGGGGCACAACAACCCCAAGCAGAGCTACAGGCTGGGAGATGTGTGGTTGGAAAGCTGCCTGGCAGAGAAGGACCTGGGAGTGATGGTTGACAGTCGGCTGAATATGAGCCAGCAGTGTGCTCTGGCAGCCAAGAAGGCCAGCAGCATCCTGGCCTGTATAAGAAACAGTGTGGCCAGCAGGTCCAGGGAAGTGATTGTCCCCCTGTACTCAGCTCTGGTGAGGCCGCACCTCGAGTACTGTGTTCAGTTTTGGGCCCCTCGCTACAAGAAGGACATGGAGGTGCTCGAGCGAGTCCAGAGAAGGGCAACGAAGCTGGTGAAGGGTCTGGAGAACAAGTCTTACGAGGAGCAGCTGAGGGAGCTGGGACTGTTGAGCCTGGAGAAGAGGAGGCTCAGGGGTGACCTTATTGCTCTCTACAGGTACCTGAAAGGAGGCTGTAGTGAGGTGGGGGTTGGTCTGTTCTCCCACGTGCCTGGTGACAGGACGAGGGGGAATGGGCTAAAGTTGCGCCAGGGGAGGTTTAGGTTGGATATTAGGAAGAACTTCTTTACTGAACGGGTTGTTAGTCACTGGAATGGGCTGCCCAAGGAAGTGGTTGAGTCACCATCCCTGGAGGTCTTTAAAAGACATTTAGATGTAGAGCTTAGGGATATGGTTTAGTGGAGGACTTGTTAGCCTTAGGTCAGAGGTTGGACTCGGTGATCTTGGAGGTCTCTTCCAACCGTGACTATTCCGTGACTAAACTCTAAGAGGAAACTTCAAGTTAACTTGCAAGGGAAGTTTCACAGCTCATGAAAACTTTGGGGGCACACAGCATGTTCTGTGTTTGCCTTTCCTTTGTGAACCCCTTTGCCAATGCTGCTCTATTCCAGATCCTGTTATCCGTAGCTATTTGACACTTTCCTTCAGAACCTGCCCTTTTGGTAGACAGTTTCTCTCACATTACAGGTATCAATATACATCCTAGTTTTTACACTAATTTAAAAAATAGAAATGAACATTTGATCAACAGAGCAACATTAAGAGCACAAATTAAGGTATAGTAAAAAAAAAAACATTTAGGACAAATCCAAAACAATCTCTCTAAAATATTTTAGAGGGATTATAAACATACATTTCAGCAGCCAGCAGATTTAACACTGAATAAAAGCAAGATGCTGAGGCCTCCTTTTGGACTCTGATATGTATTCCAGAAATGCAAAGTGAAGAGTTAAATAACTGAGTAGAGCATAGAGATTACTTTACTTAGCAGGAAACAGTCAACAATTACATATCTGCATTATGAGCCATTAACTGGGTAGTAGTCTCGTAGGTTCAAGAAGATGTTAATGGAACGGCTACCAGATAACAGGAGGGCTGCAGAAATATGTATTTTGCCATTTGTTACGCTGATGTCAGCGTGTGCATCTGTCTGCAGATCAGCTTGATCCAAAGCCCACAGTAATTTGTTCAGTGACTTATGTGACCATTGGTGCAGGCTCTAGACAAATTCAAATCACAACTGGTAACCTGTGGATAGATGATTTTAAATACTGTTAAAACAGGACAAATTCAGGTTGTTAAGCCTAATTAAATCTAAACATGTTAAGATAAGTTGTGCTGTTGCAGTGTTCACTGTGCTGGCTTAATACTGTGGTATTAAAGTAGCTTTCTCCTCTGCTTAACACAATGCCCATAGTCCTTTACTAAGATTATTGTCATGGCCCTACGTCAAAGACAGAATGGTTATACATTATTAGAAAAAACCTTCTCTAGAGTTAAAGTAGTTTCTAGTGCTTAAGTAACAAGATTCAGTCATATGCTTCAGCAACGAGTTCCTGGCATCAAGCTTTGCATAAGAATGTTTTTCATTTATTTGCAGGTCCTTTAAATTCATTTGGCTATTATTGTTCAGTATTGAAAGAGCAAAGTAAAAAGCACTTTAGCTGTCTTACAAGATATTAAATAATCGAGGAAAAAATGCTATACGGAAATCCCTGTATTGTTTAAATTGCTTGTTAGTAATAAAGTTTAACTTCATAAAGGCTTTAAAATCCAAATTTCTATTCAATTCTGTCAGACATCCCTGCAGAAGAGAACATGCTGAAACAAACATGCTAATTCTTTAAGAGTTTTCTGGTGTTTTAAGAAATCAGAAGAGATTATATGGTCCAAGTAGTGATGTGTCAGCTCCCAGATCAGTGCCTAAGATAATCTTTCAAAAGGTCTTTAAATTTTGAACTCTTGAAACTCATTCTGTGTGAGGGACAATTGTGTTTAAAGCATGCACATGCATAAAAAAGCAAGACTTTTTATATGCATTTAACACTGGAGTAAAATAGAGACCAGAAGATTTCTATAAATATCAGAAATTATTTTATTGAAAGCAACAGAAAATGACACCTGCACTGTCCAGAATGCAGCAGAGAGAAATGCAACACAACAAAAAGCATAGGGGATAATGAAACCAATGTTTGTGATAATTCCTGATTAAAATCCTTGAAAAAATAGATTTAAACAAGTTCAAATTATATTGCTGAAGTTACTGAGGTTGACTTCATCTTTCTTTCACTGAAATTACAAGAAATATTCCTACCCATACCATGCCACCATTATGTTCACTGTGGTCAGTTTTACAGTTGGTAAAGTCTTTAGTCATCTTCATACCTCTCCACATTTTATGAGCTTCAACAGTCTTGTCTTCCAGACTAGAAGACTGCTCATGTTAACAAGCACGTAGTTAAATAATATATTATAATGGACTTAAATGGCTACAAGCCTAGAGACAAATTACAAATCAAAACTCCTGTGAAATCCAAAAGAAATGCTTTGGAAATTGCTATCAACATTAGAAAATGCTTAGATAATAAGAGATTTATGCAGACAGAATAGGACTTTAAACATTCCAAAGAGATTGTTTGCTTTCTATGTATTAAAATCCTATTATAAAGGAAATTAACAGAAAAGTACTAAGCATGTTAAATCTGAAAAGCCAAGCATTGCAAAGCATACAAATCAGCAGGAAGTTCAGAGGAACTCCACTGCAGTCCAACCAGAGGACATTGTTTTCTTCTGACACTGAATGCTGAAATAGCTCAGGGAAAAGCTGTCCCAGAGCTAAGGCAAGGAAAGAGAAGTTCTCTCCTTGAAAGGAGAGAAAGCAAGGCACCCTTTTTCCAACAGGGCCCAGTAGTGCAGAGCTGCACTTACTGGCTGTCCCAGAGTAAATCAAATCTATAAAATTAGATTATCTTACTTGAGCAAATAAGTTATAGTCATTTCAGAAGCACAGATTAAGGAATCTTTATTATCCCTTTGTTTGCCTCAGTACTTTTTTATCCCTTTGTTTGCCTCAGTACTTTTAAGAGCAGGAACTCTTGCAATACATATATTCAAATGAATTCAAAGATCCCACAACAGCCTTAGGATCAGGCTATCCCTGCAGAAATTAAGTATATGGGAAAAGAAATTTAACAGGTGACGATGTGTAAGCAAATGCTTCAGCTTTATTGTTTTTGAAATAAATCTGATACAGTGACTAAAGCAAGAAACATCAGCTACAAAGAGGAAAGACCTCAAACTGCATCAGGAAAATCATGGAAAAGAGAGGATCAAGTGTGGTGGTGCTTTCAGATTTTAATCAGTGAAAGCCAAAATGAGCTATACACCTGGCTCTATAAAAATCCGCCCAAAAAAGAAAAATGATGTTTATTATAAAGCTGAGCAACAAAATTTTTCTTCCATATGACAATTGAACTTACAAGACAAACAAACAAACAAAAAAAACACAAAGAAAGTATCATCATAAATGTACCAAACCCTCAATATATATATTAATAAAAGAAAGGGAATAGTGTGCTGTTTCACAAGAAACATGTCTTTCAATGTTGTGCTTCAAAGACATCTGACAAGAAGTGAAAGATAAATCAGTATTGTGAGGAACATGTTTCCATTAGAGTTGTGACTCTTCCAAAGTGTTCACATCCAGAAGGACAAATATTTTGTTACCTATCATTCTCACACTTGATGAGATGAGGGCTACCCTGATGGGAACAGAGGTAAGACTATGAAAGTCCTTTGGGAAGTTTTCCTTCTAAGGCTCCGAGGTAGCGTAGGAAGGAAAAACAAGAAGAAAAACATGAACTTCCAGGCTAACAGGATAAAAAAATAATACCAAAAATTATAGTCTGACAAGTATTCAGGAATTTTGTGAACAGCAGCCATGCCACATGAGAGGAGTTGCAGACTTAAAGCTGTTTCCCCATGACAGTATTTGAACATGGTCCTTCACCCCATCCCTTACTAGTAACATTTCTGAAGATGTCTGTAGAGAACAGCTTTCAGATTTCAACAGAATTATGTGCGCCTTGTAGCAGGCACTGTACTCTTCACACAGAAAATCTATGGATTCAGTCATGGCTAGAGCCTCAGCTGACTCAATGCCTACTTGCAAAGGCTCTCAGTAAATTCCTCCAGCATTTTTCTTTCCATAAAATCAAATGACAGGGAAAAGCTGTTGCATAAGGTCTCTTCTGAAAAAGTCTGTACCATAAGGAGGGTTGTCCCATGTAAGGTTTAAGCTTCAGCAGTTTATCTGCTTCAGTTGTGCAGAGAAACTAATCCCTTTAGAGTTTTACTTTAGAACCCAGCACAATAGTTTTCTATCAGTATGTGGGGTGCTTAGCTTGGATTATAGCGTGGTTTTATAGCAGTTTTAATAGTTTAGAACAATGTTTGGCAAAGGCACTAACTATAATTAGATGGCTTTTTCAGGCAATGATTGCGTATAACTGTGTGCACGAATGTTTAGCCCAACTGAGTCCTCATTTCAGACAGGACCTTTTCTGTAAGAGCAACATGCAAATTTTCTGGCTTACAACCATATTAGCACCAAGTAAGCAATTACCTAGACTGTGCATAGGATAAAGCCAGCTAGCATACAGTCACATAAAGCTAAGTTGGGAAAATACAGAGCCAATTTAACAAGATATGGAAGCCTTGTATGAAGTCACAGGTTTTTAAACATGAACCACTGATTAAGTTAAAATGCTTGTCCAACATGTTTTGGGGTGAAAGGAAGATGACAAAAATATTAGAGCACCAAAGCTCCAGAAGGTTCCATATTCTTAGATGTTCCCTACATCAGACTTCTTTATATTAAACTACGAATGTGGCAGTTTTGGCTTTGATTGGCTTAAATATAATAAAAAGAATAATTACCACTTGAAATTTTCAGTAGTTCTCATTTCAGCGTAATTAGATGTAGTGATTAGAATATCTCTTCTATTGCATTGTAGTTCTTCCTTAGCACCAAACAACAATACAAGTTATTTATATAGTTATCTTACATTAAAGGAGGAGCACAACTTAACACAGGAGTTGCCGTTGTTTTCACTGGAGCTTCTCCAAACTCCTGCCAAACACCCTGCAGTGTTGTGCAATGGCCTTTGTAAACAGTTTGTGTCGATTCATTACCTCTAACTTTTTTTTTCCTATTAAAACACACAAAAACACACTTTTCAAACCCAACCAAACTTACCTATAGACACTTCAGTTCATCACAGACTCCCTCATAGAGATATCCTTTGTATCCCAAAGACCCTGAGAGAAGCTTCAGATATTAATTACTTTTGAACTGCCTGCCTCACCTGTCAAGTTTCAAGCACAGACAGGGCAGCCTCAGCTTCTGACCGTTTCCTGAGGTGTCAACATATCATAAACATTTACTGTTACATTAGCAGTGTGAGCAGTTAAGAATACTTCTAGGAACCCCAGTAAAAAATAATAGTAATAATTATTATTATTATAAAGCTCTCATTTATCAATGTTTATGAACATTTAGGTTCCAATTTCTTGGAC
Source organism: Oxyura jamaicensis (assembly GCF_011077185.1). Lineage (NCBI taxonomy): Eukaryota > Metazoa > Chordata > Aves > Anseriformes > Anatidae > Oxyura > Oxyura jamaicensis. The sequence goes on along the minus strand of NC_048907.1, from coordinate 12,986,423 downwards.
GATTAATCCAAGTTTTTTAATAACCCATGCTGAAAAGTTACTAGGAAAAAATAATTTATGGAATGATTTTTGCTTACTAACTTTTTTAGAATAGAAACAATGTCAGCACATGAATTATATGCCAATAAAGCAATACACTTGACTAACTTTCCAGTCACGTAGTGGAAGAAAACAATATCAGCTTAAGGAAATATGGATGAATTCTCTATTCTCACTGAATAAAGCTAAATGACAATGATGCTCTTGATTGAGATCTAAATTATATTTTGATCTATGTGTTCTGTGTCTTCTGTTGTAGGGCTGTATGATACCAAAGCGTACTATCACAGACCTTTCTATTCTCTTGACAATACTGTTGCTAATTTGTTCAGCAATTGATCTCCATCTCCATCTGACTCATTTAGCATTGTGATAGCAATAATTGTTTCACCCTGACAGCAAACACAGAGCAGCCAAATCCCTAACCTAGTTACAACTGAGGTTTTGCTACCACAGGAGCTAGGTGAAAAAATTGTGTTCAAAAGCTTTGAATATTTTAAGTGTGTGCTGTGACCTTCAGTGGGACCTCAGCTGCCCTTTCAATCTGTAGCCACAGAACAAATGTAGCAAGAGACATTTGCCTGGACGTCTGCAGCAGCTCTTTGAGTCATCTGCAGCAAGAACAATTTCTGTGTATTCATTGCTATTCTGTAAAGCAGGGATAACAGCATTTCTTTCTCTCCAGTGCTGTGTGGCACAAACTTTCATAGTTTTATCATTTCTTAGTACTCGTAGTTATTGAAGATCAAGTTCCTAATATCGTTAAACTCAGTTATCACAGCCAACGCCAAATATTTACCAGGATTCCTGGATTTGCTCTGTAGCATATACTGTTGCATTCCTGGCAGCTCTAAGAAAAGAATGTAAAGAATGTTTCATTTCAGTCATCACAGCTCACGTGAGTATCTCTAAATTATTTGAAACAGGGACTGGCTACTGCTATCATGGTTGTCTGGCTGTTTTTTTTGTTTGTTTTGTTGTTGTTGTTGTTGTTTTGCAAAGCATTAACTGATCTGCCTGTATCCTTTGTTCACGTATCCACTTTGTACTACAATACAGATAACATCGGTTTGGTGCAGATAGTTTTGAGTCTAATAGAGCTTTGCCCAAAAGTTACTTTCATAAATACATCAAGGTAAATATATGTTAGGTACAATGTGTCACAAAAAAAAAAAAAAAAAAAAAATACACTTCCCCCTCCCCTCCTTTCTCCCCATCAACTACTGAATTAGAATAAGACATTTAGGGTGGTATCTTATTTCTGGATTTGAGTTAATTGCAAGAACAGGCTCCACTTCCAGAGCTGAATAAGCTGGCCAACATACATAATGTCAGCCAGTCACCTGTAGAGACACTGCACTGAGGGATGGCCACGTGTGAATTTTCCTTCATCAAGTAAAAAGAAGTGAAGAAATCCTCTTTATCCAGAAGAGCAATTACGCACATCCCGACTTCCACACAATAAAATTTTAAAATTTAAATTTCAGTGATTCTGTGAAACCAGCTCTATATTTTTGCTGTTAAGTCATCATTGTTTTGTGGGTTTTGTTTAAATGCACATTTATACAGCTACAAATCAGTCCAGCAGACATCTGTGCCAGTGAAAAGGAGCATTCAAAAAGGCATTGTAACAGGCATTCCATACTCAGAGCAGGAAGGAAAAATAAAGAACTGAATCTTCCTTAAGATCTTCTTGCAAGAGGACTCACTCGAAAAACCAAGTCTAACAGTGAAAATGGATGCTATGGTTGGAACGTGCCAAATATTTTAAACAAAACCTAGCAGCCTACATGGCAATTACAGATAGATAATTGCACAGGGGAGGAAGAGATTTTGCCATGAAGTTTTTTTAGTGGAAATTGGGAGTTCACATCACAGCAAAAGAGTTGCATTAGAAAGATGAAAAGATAGCCTGAAGTCCTCATTTCCAAGTTGTTTTAGTCTTTACTAATTAAAGAAGTTGATGACTCTAATAACATCGACTGCATCCCCCCCCTCCCCCCCCCACCCCATACACAGCATATGAGCAGCTGATGAAAAGTAACAAGTTAAATAACAAGTGAAATGCAAACTGTCACAAGACTTTTATGATTCAAGGTCAGGATGAATATATTCTGTTTAATCCCACAATAAATGCTCTGCTCTCTCACCTCACTCATTGAGCTCATTACTCATGATATATCTCTATCCCAGCTTACTTGCTTTTAAGAAAAGTTTTTTTGTAGCTTACATTAGTCAGAAAATTCCACAAAATGCTGACAGTTCAATGTTGCTCTTCGGTCATGATTTGTTCTATTTTTAAAAACAATAATTGAAAAGTACAGAGACTTGTTGAGTAAAACATCTGCTATTTATTTCCAATTTCTTAGATATTGGAAAGTATTCAGTAATTTTTGTGCAATGCCCTTTTCAATGCATGAGTGATTAAAAGCAGCTGCTTACTGGTACTCACACAGCAAATTGTAAGTCATATTTGCTTTCAGGCAGGTTACATAAATGAGCCAATCATCGTGATGGCAAATTTTAATATCATAATGTTAAAGATTTAATCAGCTATTTAATTAGAACCATTGCTCAAGCCTAGCCATGCTTTTCACATACATATAGGCCAACTTGGAAAATCCAAGGCTGGTCCCTCAAGAGGCTCTCTCTGTAAGCTTAGCTCAGAGTATGAGGAAAGCTAAGAAAATTTCTGCATGTACCGGGGCCTGTGCCACACGCAGCCTTTTGTTACAGGGATGAGCTGGCCCTGCCACAGGACTGAGCTGGCTGGAAGCCATCTGAACATACCGGTGAGGTGCTCATTCAGCCTGGCAGCGTGCTGCCCCTCTGCAGGCTTTCTTTGGTCTGACCCAGATCGGTGCTGGCTTTGGCCCCTCAGCCTTTTGTTGTGCATGGTGGGGGGCTCACTTCTGGTTGGGAAGGGCTCTGTGCAGATCTGATGTACAAAGGACAAGGATCAGACTTCAGCTCACGCTTTCCTCACAACCATTCACTTGCTCCTGATTGTACAAATCCCGCAGATTTGTCAAAGTGGAAAGCGAGCAAAGGATTGGAACAAGGATCCTGCCATGCTTCCATAGATAACACTCCGTAAGTACTGTTCATACATGAGCTCCTGGACTCAGAGGAGCTACTGTATGAAGTGTATTATCCTGAGATCTCCACATTCACCAGGTGATCTAATTGCTGCTAGAAGGAGCTTCAGCAAGACTGTCAGAGACTGTGATATAGGTTGTTTCAGAAGAATAGATTGGATTCTCACCATATTACAAAGGGTCAAACCATTTCCTGAAAATGTTTCAGCATTCCCAGACCAAATGCAAGCATTGTGTGAGCACTTTCAGCTCTCATTTGCAGGAACGGCTTTATTACCAGCTAAACAAAACACAAATGAAGAATGTTCCCTTTTCCTACCTGTAGATAAGCTGTTGGTTTTTAACAGGAAATAAAGGTAGTCTTTCCAGTAATCACTGGGAACTCTGGGCACATCAGCGCTACTCACTGGTAGATTGCTAGAATGTGTGACCTGAACAAAATGCTTCAGCTGAGTGAGCTACATCAAAAAGTGGCTGTTTTTAATTTAAGCTTCTGAACTTAAAAATAACTCAGAGTGAGCTGGAGCACTTCTTTTCATAAACTTTTAAGCCATTCCTCAGAAAAATTTTGTTTTCTTTATGTGAATCCTGTATTGCTTGGAAAATGTCTTTTTTTGTGTATTTAAACAGCACATTCAAACCCATATTCATGATTTGCGGAGAATGGAAAAAGGTGAAAGAAACAGTATAGTATCTCACCTATCATGGTGAAAAACTAAGCTTAAAGCGTATGATTTTTGTCTCCTATTCCAAAACCAGTGCAAACACCAAACAGGTTTCTAAAGAAGCTCCCACCTGTGTTCTGCAATGAAATGCCATGACAAGTCCAGTCAACCAATTTTCTCAAAATACCCGCTGTACTTTTTTATGCCATCGTTTTTCCTTTTGAATCTTTAAGTATGATACTCCTTCCTATTAGCCCAAAGAAGCTTTTGTAGAAGTGCTCCTGTTATGTTCCTCTATCAGCTGCTTCACATGAGATAATCAACTCTTCTGTGAATTTTCTTTTATTTGCATTTTAATGTGCTCATCAACCTGATTAGAGAATGGGGATCCAAACTCTCTAGAGGACAGTATGCTCCCCATGAAAATACTGCATTTGACTACTACAATCAAAAAAGATTTAAATACTACATTCTCAGTCAATCAGTAAACATTCCCTCCAGCTCCTTACATCCACCTTTTATGTCAAACACTTATATTCTTCAGACACCATCATTATACTAGCCAATCTAGTAATTTATAATTTACACATAATAGTTCAAACCTGATACCCAAGAGAATTTGGGGTTTCAAAATACCTAGATCCCCCAGGAAAAAAAAAAAAAAAAAAAAAAAAAAGCAAGCTAAAAGACTGGCAACATCTACTTCAACATATAATGGTCTTTAGGAAATTAGCAGTGACCTGACAGAACGTATATTGCGTAGTAATTTGGGCTGCCAAAATAATTCCTCAAGTAGCTGGACTTACATCTGTTGGACTTGATATACAGCACGGTGTGTAAAAAGCCACCTACTTTTTAAACTTTTTTTTATCCAGATTGACTAAATACATCTTGATTAAAGTTAGGATGATGAAACACAGACAGGACATCAAACAGAAGAGTATTCTCTGTAATAGAAGATCCTTGGAGTCTCCACTCATCTACCAGAGAAGTTCTCAAGGTGCAAAAATTTGTGACTGAAATACAACCACAAAGCTACAAGAACACTTCCTTTTGTTTCTCTGAAAAGAATTCTAACAAAGCTCTATGGACTCTCCAGTACAATGCCTACTATTTTAGGAACACCAGAAAAACACTGAGCAAAACCTTTTTATTCCATCACTTTGTTTCTTACATTTTCTGCCCTTCAGAGAATTTAATTCTTACTATTTTTCAAAACACTGTTCCAACTCCAACCTTGGACCAGCCATATATATCAGGCAAAAGCCAAGCAGACCATCGTATTTCTCTTCAGTGTTACATTCTTGGACAACTTGCATCATAAATTTACAAGCTTGTCTATTAAATGTAAAGATCCAGTAAACCATCTATATTAAATATGACTTGGATATGAGGGAAGACAAAAGAAGTTTAATGTGACATTCTCACAGCAGGCATAATCTGTTGGCTTTTGGGTGGAAAAAGACGCAACAGGCTGTCCGTTACCCTTTGCTTAGAGTTCCACTCAGTGCTCCGGATTTGTAAGCATCTTTGGAGCTTGCCACTGTTATTTATTTATTTT